>NC_090722.1:9772149-9859649 GCF_040954835.1 Lepisosteus oculatus | reverse complement strand
CCCAGCCTGAGGAACAGACAGTGAGCCTGTCTCTCAATAATAATAATACAGTGTGTGATCTCCTGTCCCAGCCTGAGGAACAGACAGTGAGCCTGTCTCTCAATAATAATAATACAGTGTGTGATCTCCTGTCCCAGCCTGAGGAACAGACAGTGAGCCCGTCTCTCAATAATAATAATACAGTGTGTGATCTCCTGTCCCAGCCTGAGGAACAGACAGTGAGCCTGTCTCTCAATAATAATAATACAGTGTGTGATCTCCTGTCCCAGCCTGAGGAACAGACAGTGAGCCTGTCTCTCAATAATAATAATGCAGTGTGTGATCTCCTGTCCCAGCCTGAGGAACAGACAGTGAGCCTGTCTCTCAGTAATAATACAGTGTGTGATCTCCTGTCCCAGCCTGAGGAACAGACAGTGAGCCTGTCTCTCAATAATAATAATACAGTGTGTGATCTCCTGTCCCAGCCTGAGGAACAATGAGCCTGTCTCTCAATAATAATAATACAGTGTGTGATCTCCTGTCCCAGCCTGAGGAACAGACAGTGAGCCTGTCTCTCAATAATAATAATACAGTGTGTGATCTCCTGTCCCAGCCTGAGGAACAGACAGTGAGCCTGTCTCTCAATAATAATAATACAGTGTGTGATCTCCTGTCCCAGCCTGAGGAACAGTGAGCCTGTCTCTCAATAATAATAATACAGTGTGTGATCTCCTGTCCCAGCCTGAGGAACAGACAGTGAGCCTGTCTCTCAATAATAATAATACAGTGTGTGATCTCCTGTCCCAGCCTGAGGAACAGTGAGCCCGTCTCTCAGTAATAATAATACAGTGTGTGATCTCCTGTCCAAGCCTGAGGAACAGACAGTGAGCCCGTCTCTCAGTAATAATAATACAGTGTGTGATCTCCTGTCCAAGCCTGAGGAACAGACAGTGAGCCCGTCTCTCAGTAACAATAACAATACACACACGCGGTGTGTTAGAACCGTCCCGCTCTTTTACTTGTTATGTAATTCTGTTTCACTTTTTCCTTTTGAAATATTTCTTGGGAAATATTGCCATCTCGTGGCTGTAACTGGAACTGCGTCTCAGGCTGCTCGCGTACCTTCGCTTCAGTCTTTAAACGGGTTCGCCCCCTGAACACGGCAGCGGTAGCAGTACCCCATAGCGGCCACACGTCTGCGCACTCGCACCCCCTCTTCCTCATTCTCTCCCTGTCCCGGCAGTCTGCTAGCCGGTGGCTGCGCTGCCCAGCAAGAGGTGTCTCTGAGCCCATGATTGACAGAGGGAGTGTTGTGAACTGCTGACAGGGGTCACAGCAGGGTCAGGAGACAGAGAGAGGCGGGGGCAGAGGTCAGTATCTCACAGAGGCACCCTGCCAATAACAGAGTAACTACACACCCCTCTGCCTCTAACTCTCCCCCTGTCTCTTGAGAGAGTCACCTTTCTGCTGTTCTTTGCCTCAGTCATTTTCTTCACTGTTTGATTGTCAGGTAGCCAAACCAATATATCACTCAGATAGAAATTAACAGTACAGTGCACTAAATCCCAAAAGCACGGTAAACTATAGTAAATCACAATAAGAGCAGGGTAAAAGCAAAGTACAGTGCAGTAAATCACAGTGAGATCGGGGTAAAAGCACAGTACAGTGCAGTAAAGCCCAGTGAGATCAGGGTAAAAGCACAGTACAGTGCAGTAAAGCCCAGTGAGATCAGGGTAAAAGCACAGTACAGTGTAATAAAGCCCAGTGAGATCATGGTAAAAGCACAATACAGTGCAGTCAGTCCCAGTGTGATCAGGTTTAGGCACAGAGAGGTCGGTACAGTAACTCATGATACCAGCTGTTGGTGAAACCATGGCTCAGAGCTCGAGCAGGGTGGACCTCCTGCTGAGGTCCTATCTGATGCCAGTCTATCAGAATGGGACACAGACTAAAGAGACTCAATTCCTTCAGGCTGTCAGTGTGGGACCCTCCCTTCAGACTAAAGAGACTCAGCTCATCCAGGCGGGGCTGCACATTGGTGGTGGTGGAGGGGTGTCCCCATTACCTGTAAAGTGCTTTGAGTGGAGTGTCCAGAAAAGCGCTATATAAGTGTAAGCAATTATTATTGTTATAGCTCCTCCAGCCTGTCAGTGTGGGACCCTCCCTTCAGACTAAAGAGACTCAGTTCCTCCAGTCTATCAGTGTGGGACACTCCCTTCAAAATAAGAGCCTCAGTTCCTCATGCCTGTCAGTGCAGGACCCTCCCTTCAGATTTAAGAGAGTCAGTTCCTCCAGCCTGTCAGTGTGGGACTCTCTCTTCAGACTAAAGAGACTCAGTTCCTCCAGCCTGTCAGTGTGGGATATTTTCTTCAGACTGAATTGTAGGACAGTGTAAAAAACTCCCTTGAGCCCAGGAGTGTGTTAAGTCGCTGTTCTCTGCACTGAATCCAGCAAATACAGACAGAAAACAGAGAAACATTTGTACCAGACGCAGGAAAAGGCAAAAAAGAGTTTTTTCCTCCCGGTGTCGGTCTCTGCACAATTAACACAGGGTGAGACAAGTTTACTCCAGACACGCCCCTCCTGTGCAGCTGGTGGCAACACGCGTGATGACATCACCGCCGCACCTCTCCATTGGCCGAGACCCCTTTTGCCTCTCGTCCAATGGGAGGGCGACTTGGTGACGTCAGGCCCGAGCGCCTGGATCGCTACAGAGCGAGGGGGCGGGGCCAGGGTCTGAATACGTCATTGCTAGTCTGAACGGGGCTCCGTGATTGGACGGGAGTGGCGAGGTGAGGGACTGTTGCTGAGTGAAGGGACGACAGGGGAGCACTGGAGAGTTTAGTTAAAAACAAGGGCAGCAAATATGCAGAGTGAGATACGAGGAGGGAGGAGACAGAGCGCACGGGTGGGGAGCATTTCTGAAAGTTGAGATCAAGAAATCACACCGGCGTTCCGTCTTCCGCCTACTACAAGACAGCGACAACACCACAACTTTTTCAGAAAATACTTTTGCTTTCAAGTTTCTTCGTCGCCCATCCCCTCCCCCCCCCTAAAGTCCTATTGACTGTAGCCGGGGCTGTAGTGGAATGATCTAGTTCTGGGAAGTGCAGGGGTGACTTTGTAGTTTTCCAGGAAGGGCCAAGACCGTTACCGTGAAGGGAGTCGCCGCTGCGGTGGGACTACAACTCCCGTGGTGCACTGCGGCGCGGAGGGCGAGCCCTGCTTCCTCCAATGTGGGAAACCTGCACAGCGCTCGGGGGGGCTGGCAGGGGGGCGCTGGCCGCTGCCATTGGCGGCCGAGTTTGTAATCCCGCCCCTCTTCCCGCCTACTCGCTGTTCCTAAGCCTTCGCGTCTTCTGATTGGGTACTGTAAACTTGAGGCCGAGGCCGTGATGAAGCTTGTTCCCGCCTTCGATTGGTCAGCCCCGCCTGTCAGTCACGGCGACTTCGCCAATGGAACCCTCCCTCCTGGCCCCGTCCGTCTCTCCCATTGGGTACTGTACCTGTCAGTGAATTCTGATTGGCTAGTCGGGCCAGCTGTTCGAGGTTCATTCACCATTTTGTGACTGTAGTGTAAAAAGGGACTCCAGATAGTTTTTTGGGGGGTTGGTCGGTCGGATGGTGTTATTTTCCGTGTTTGCCGACTTGTTTGTTTTGGAGGACCATGTTCCGCGGAGGGGCTCTGCGGTAGCGGCGCAGGGATGTGCGGAGCGGCCCCAGCCGTGCCTGCGGACGAGACGCGACTCTGCGAGCGTGTAAGTGCGGACCGGGGTGTCAGCCTGGCAGCGCGGGGACACGGTCTTCCCCGCGCCCTGTGCGCGAGGAGTCTGGGGGGCCCGGGGGTCAGGGCAGCGGAGGTGTGTGTGTCTGCGTGTGTCCCGGGGGGTCACTCCCACATCCTGAACTTTCAAGTGCCGGGGTCGGGATATGCCCCGACAAGGTCTGTGCAGTTTGCGCCGCGTTTGCACGTCTTGACGTCTTTTGCGCCGAGTTGCACTAATAATAATCATCATCATAACAGTCATAATAACAACTTTCGCCTGTCCGCCAGCTCGCACCTCTGCGCCCAGGGTGTAGGGCGACGGCACGCAGCGCCCCGCACACGTCGCTGGAAACAAACGATAATAATAATCATTAATAATGTCAGCTACTGCATTTGTTATTCTGCAAAGACTGACGTGCTTGCGATAAGATGTCAGAGCCGGTACTGACGAAACTACTACAGTACTACTACCCCGCTATTTCGACTACTACGTCCCAGCCTCGGTCCGGCGCGCCGGGTTTTCACTGTCTCACTGGGTCTCACGCGTGTCCCCTCGTTCACTCCGTGATTCAATCACACTGTCAGATCGTGTGTCATCTGATCCTGCGTCTCAGACGCCTCTCCGACCTCCGAGAATATTTACCGGCCTCACTGAGGGACAGTGTTTTCACACAGGCCTGTCACTGACACTGCTGGAGCTGTTCCTGCAGTAAATACAGTTAATACTGCACTGATCACAGTACTGACACTGACACTGCTGGAGCTGTTCCTGCAGTAAATACAGTTAATACTGCACTGGTCACAGTACTGACACTGCTGGAGCTGTTACTGTAGTAAATACAGTTAATACTGCACTGATCACAGTACTGACACTGCTGGAGCTGTTCCTGCAGTAAATACAGTTAATACTGCACTGATCACAGTACTGTCACTGACACTGCTGGAGCTGTTCCTGCAGTAAATACAGTTAATACTGCACTGATCACAGTACTGTCACTGACACTGCTGGAGCTGTTCCTGCAGTAAATACAGTTAATACTGCACTGATCACAGTACTGTCACTGACACTGCTGGAGTTGTTCCTGCAGTAAATACAGTTAATACTGCACTGATCACAGTACTGTCACTGACACTGCTGGAGCTGTTCCTGCAGTAAATACAGTTAATACTGCACTGATCACAGTACTGTCACTGACACTGCTGGAGCTGTTCCTGCAGTAAATACAGTTAATACTGCACTGAGCACAGTACTGACACTGCTGGAGCTGTTCCTGCAGTAAATACAGTTAATACTGCACTGATCACAGTACTGACACTGCTGGAGCTGTTCCTGCAGTAAATACAGTTAATACTGCACTGGTCACAGTGCTGTCACTGACACTGCTGGAGCTGTTCCTGCAGTAAATACAATTAATACTGCACTGATCACAGTACTGACACTGCTGGAGCTGTTCCTGCAGTAAATACAGTTAATACTGCACTGATCACAGTACTGACACTGCTGGAGCTGTTCCTGCAGTAAATACAGTTAATACTGCACTGGTCACAGTACTGTCACTGACACTGCTGGAGCTGTTCCTGCAGTAAATACAGTTAATACTGCACTGATCACAGTACTGTCACTGACACTGCTGGAGCTGTTCCTGCAGTAAATACAGTTAATACTGCACTGGTCACAGTACTGTCACTGACACTACTGGAGCTGTTCCTGCAGTAAATACAGTTAATACTGCACTGATCACAGTACTGTCACTGACACTGCTGGAGCTGTTCCTGCAGTAAATACAGTTAATACTGCACTGATCACAGTACTGACACTGACACTACTGGAGCTGTTCCTGCAGTAAATACAGTTAATACTGCACTGATCACAGTACTGTCACTGACACTGCTGGAGCTGTTCCTGCAGTAAATACAGTTAATACTGCACTGATCACAGTACTGTCACTGCTGGAGCTGTTCCTGCAGTAAATACAGTTAATACTGCACTGATCACAGTACTGACACTGCTGGAGCTGTTCCTGCAGTAAATACAGTTAATACTGCACTGATCACAGTACTGTCACTGACACTGCTGGAGCTGTTCCTGCAGTAAATACAGTTAATACTGCACTGATCACAGTACTGACACTGCTGGAGCTGTTACTGTAGTAAATACAGTTAATACTGCACTGGTCACAGTACTGTCACTGACACTGCTGGAGCTGTTCCGGCAGTAAATACAGTTAATACTGCACTGATCACAGTACTGTCACTGACACTGCTGGAGCTGTTCCTGCAGTAAATACAGTTAATACTGCACTGATCACAGTACTGTCACTGACACTGCTGGAGCTGTTCCTGCAGTAAATACAGTTAATACTGCACTGATCACAGTACTGTCACTGACACTGCTGGAGCTGTTCCTGCAGTAAATACAGTTAATACTGCACTGATCACAGTGCTGTCACTGACACTGCTGGAGCTGTTCCTGCAGTAAATACAGTTAATACTGCACTGATCACAGTACTGTCACTGACACTGCTGGAGCTGTTCCTGCAGTAAATACAGTTAATACTGCACCGATCACAGTACTGTCACTGACACTGCTGGAGCTGTTCCTGCAGTAAATACAGTTAATACTGCACTGATCACAGTACTGTCACTGACACTGCTGGAGCTGTTCCTGCAGTAAATACAGTTAATACTGCACTGATCACAGTACTGTCACTGACACTGCTGGAGCTGTTCCTGCAGTAAATACAGTTAATACTGCACTGATCACAGTACTGTCACTGACACTGCTGGAGCTGTTCCTGCAGTAAATACAGTTAATACTGCACTGATCACAGTACTGTCACTGACACTGCTGGAGCTGTTCCTGCAGTAAATACAGTTAATACTGCACTGGTCACAGTACTGTCACTGACACTGCTGGAGCTGTTCCTTCAGTAAATACAGTTAATACTGCACTGATCACAGTACTGTCACTGACACTGCTGGAGCTGTTCCTGCAGTAAATACAGTTAATACTGCACTGATCACAGTACTGACACTGCTGGAGCTGTTCCTGCAGTAAATACAGTTAATACTGCACTGATCACAGTACTGTCACTGACACTGCTGGAGCTGTTCCTGCAGTAAATACAGTTAATACTGCACTGATCACAGTACTGACACTGCTGGAGCTGTTCCTGCAGTAAATACAGTTAATACTGCACTGATCACAGTACTGTCACTGACACTGCTGGAGCTGTTCCTGCAGTAAATACAGTTAATACTGCACTGATCACAGTGCTGTCACTGACACTGCTGGAGCTGTTCCTGCAGTAAATACAGTTAATACTGCACTGATCACAGTACTGTCACTGACACTGCTGGAGCTGTTCCTGCAGTAAATACAGTTAATACTGCACCGATCACAGTACTGTCACTGACACTGCTGGAGCTGTTCCTGCAGTAAATACAGTTAATACTGCACTGATCACAGTACTGACACTGACACTGCTGGAGCTGTTCCTGCAGTAAATACAGTTAATACTGCACTGATCACAGTACTGTCACTGACACTGCTGGAGCTGTTCCTGCAGTAAATACAGTTAATACTGCACTGAGCACAGTACTGTCACTGACACTGCTGGAGCTGTTCCTGCAGTAAATACAGTTAATACTGCACTGATCACAGTACTGACACTGCTGGAGCTGTTACTGTAGTAAATACAGTTAATACTGCACTGATCACAGTACTGTCACTGACACTGCTGGAGCTGTTCCTGCAGTAAATACAGTTAATACTGCACTGATCACAGTACTGTCACTGACACTGCTGGAGCTGTTCCTGCAGTAAATACAGTTAATACTGCACTGATCACAGTACTGTCACTGACACTGCTGGAGCTGTTCCTGCAGTAAATACAGTTAATACTGCACTGATCACAGTACTGTCACTGACACTGCTGGAGCTGTTCCTGCAGTAAATACAGTTAATACTGCACTGATCACAGTACTGTCACTGACACTGCTGGAGCTGTTACTGCAGTAAATACAGTTAATACTGCACTGATCACAGTACTGTCACTGACACTGCTGGAGCTGTTCCTGCAGTAAATACAGTTAATACTGCACTGATCACAGTACTGTCACTGACACTGCTGGAGCTGTTCCTGCAGTAAATACAGTTAATACTGCACTGATCACAGTACTGTCACTGACACTGCTGGAGCTGTTCCTGCAGTAAATACAGTTAATACTGCACTGATCACAGTACTGTCACTGACACTGCTGGAGCTGTTACTGCAGTAAATACAGTTAATACTGCACTGATCACAGTACTGTCACTGACACTGCTGGAGCTGTTCCTGCAGTAAATACAGTTAATACTGCACTGATCACAGTACTGTCACTGACACTGCTGGAGCTGTTCCTGCAGTAAATACAGTTAATACTGCACTGGTCACAGTACTGACACTGCTGGAGCTGTTCTGCAGTAAATACAGTTAATACTGCACTGATCACAGTACTGTCACTGACACTGCTGGTGCTGTTCCTGCAGTAAATACAGTTAATACTGCACTGATCACAGTACTGTCACTGACACTGCTGGAGCTGTTCCTGCAGTAAATACAGTTAATACTGCACTGATCACAGTACTGTCACTGACACTGCTGGAGCTGTTCCTGCAGTAAATACAGTTAATACTGCACTGATCACAGTACTGTCACTGACACTACTGGAGCTGTTCCTGCAGTAAAGCAGTAAATACAGTTAATACTGCACTGATCACAGTACTGTCACTGACACTGCTGGAGCTGTTCCTGCAGTAAATACAGTTAATACTGCACTGATCACAGTACTGTCACTGACACTACTGGAGCTGTTCCTGCAGTAAATACAGTTAATACTGCACTGATCACAGTACTGACACTGCTGGAGCTGTTCCTGCAGTAAATACAGTTAATACTGCACTGATCACAGTACTGTCACTGACACTACTGGAGCTGTTCCTGCAGTAAAGCAGTAAATACAGTTAATACTGCACTGATCACAGTACTGTCACTGACACTGCTGGAGCTGTTCCTGCAGTAAATACAGTTAATACTGCACTGATCACAGTACTGTCACTGACACTACTGGAGCTGTTCCTGCAGTAAATACAGTTAATACTGCACTGATCACAGTACTGACACTGCTGGTGCTGTTCCTGCAGTAAATACAGTTAATACTGCACTGGTCACAGTACTGTCACTGACACTGCTGGAGCTGTTCCTGCAGTAAATACAGTTAATACTGCACTGATCACAGTACTGACACTGCTGGAGCTGTTCCTGCAGTAAATACAGTTAATACTGCACTGATCACAGTACTGTCACTGACACTGCTGGAGCTGTTCCTGCAGTAAATACAGTTAATACTGCACTGATCACAGTACTGACACTGACACTGCTGGAGCTGTTACTGTAGTAAATACAGTTAATACTGCACTGGTCACAGTACTGACACTGACACTGCTGGAGCTGTTCCTTCAGTAAATACAGTTAATACTGCACTGATCACAGTACTGTCACTGACACTGCTGGAGCTGTTCCTGCAGTAAATATAGTTAATACTGCACTGAGCACAGTACTGACACTGCTGGAGCTGTTACTGTAGTAAATACAGTTAATACTGCACTGATCACAGTACTGTCACTGACACTGCTGGAGCTGTTCCTGCAGTAAATACAGTTAATACTGCACTGATCACAGTACTGTCACTGACACTACTGGAGCTGTTCCTGGAGTAAATACAGTTAATACTGCACTGGTCACAGTACTGACACTGCTGGAGCTGTTCTGCGGTAAATACAGTTAATACTGCACTGATCACAGTACTGACACTACTGGAGTTGTTCCTGCAGTAAATACAGTTAATACTGCACTGATCACAGTACTGACACTGACACTACTGGAGTTGTTCCTGCAGTAAATACAATTAATACTGCACTGATCACAGTACTGTCACTGACACTGCTGGAGCTGTTCCTGCAGTAAATACAGTTAATACTGCACTGATCACAGTACTGACACTGCTGGAGCTGTTACTGTAGTAAATACAGTTAATACTGCACTGGTCACAGTACTGTCACTGACACTGCTGGAGCTGTTCCTGCAGTAAATACAGTTAATACTGCACTGATCACAGTACTGACACTGCTGGAGCTGTTCCTGCAGTAAATACAGTTAATACTGCACTGATCACAGTACTGACACTGCTGGAGCTGTTACTGTAGTAAATACAGTTAATACTGCACTGATCACAGTACTGACACTGCTGGAGCTGTTCCTGCAGTAAATACAGTTAATACTGCACTGATCACAGTACTGTCACTGACACTGCTGGAGCTGTTCCTGCAGTAAATACAGTTAATACTGCACTGATCACAGTACTGACACTGCTGGAGCTGTTACTGTAGTAAATACGCGTAAGTGCAGTAAGATGGTAGAACATGCTGTCTCACACTGACGTACTGATTGATGTAGTGGCTGTGTGTAAGTGGGTCAGGCAGTTTGTCAAGTCATGATCAGGGCAACCGGCACTGTCGTTCGCCCAGTGGTGTGCGTTTGGTCTTGATTCAGTTGGAGAGTTGTGTGAGCGGATTTGGGATGAAGGGGGAGCTGATTCAGTTTTATCGAGACGGGGGACTGGAGGGTCGAGACGCAGGGGAAGGGAGAGGAGGAAATGAAACGGAGCCCCAGGGCCAGGTACAGAGGGAGCAGAGAGGCGCTGAGCAGACAGCAGCACACAGGAAGTGATGTCGCCCTAACCGACAGGAAGTGTGGGCTGTTGTGCTTTTGCCACGGCAGCAAAACAGTTAATCTGAAGAAGAAAGAAAAACCCCAGAGCTCAGTTGTCAAGTACAGAATTTCCCCGCCTCTCTGGAGAGCTGTGGACACGACACACACATTCACAGGCATGTACTCACAAACAGGCACACACACACACAGACAGACAGATAAACACATACCCACAGACACAGGAACATTCCCACAGACACAGGAACATACACTGACACACAGATCTTGACAGTGATGTTCATATAGAGGCTCAGGTACAAATAAGGCCCCTTATAAACACAGGGTAAGTTCAAGAGCAAACTGTATTCAGAGAATTAACACATTACAATCTGAGCACAGACTAGAACTCTTTAAATATTAGTATATACATTCATATCTGTAACCCCGTCTCTACCTGTATCTCTGACACGGGTCACAGTGAGACTGGGGCTCCTTTAAAGCTCTCTGCTCCAGACTGCAGGGAGATGAGTCTCCTGACTCTATAAGGGCTGTGTCTCTACCTGTAACACTGGCACAGATCACAGTGAGACTGGGGCTCCTTTAAAGCTCTCTGCTCCAAACTGCAGGGAGATGAGTCTCCTGACTCTATAAGGGCTGTGTCTCTACCTGTAACACTGACACAGGTCACAGTGAGACTGGGGCTCCTTTAAAGCTCTCTGCTCCAGACTGCAGGGAGATGGGTCTCCTGACTCTATAAGGGCTGTGTCTCTACCTGTAACACTGACACAGGTCACAGTGAGACTGCGGCTCCTTTAAAGCTCTCTGCTCCAGAGTGCAGGGAGATGAGTCTCCTGACTCTATAAGGGCTGTGTCTCTACCTGTAACACTGACACAGATCACAGTGAGACTGGGGCTCCTTTAAAGCTCTCTGTTTGTGTGTTGGTGTGTAGGGTCTCCGCCATGTTGACTGCTGGATATTAATGGTGTTAATTGTTCTCTCTCTCCTTCAGAGTCTGTAAATCCCCCACAAGGACGAGCAGGAGAGACGAGAGGGAAGCCTGAGGAGGACAAACGGGGAAAAAGGACAGATCACACAGAAACGCAAACACAAATGAGCTAAGAAACCAGGAGGAGGGAGAAGAAGAGTTTTCTAACACCAGCGCGGCGTTGGAGGCGATGAAGAGGATGAAGACGCAGGGCGGCCGGTCTCCCCCATCCACCCGGGCGAAAGGCGGGAAGAGGCGGGTGGCGGCGCCGGACGCGGGCGTGGAGCCCGAGAGGAGGGACAGGACGAGAGACAGCGGCGAGGGGCGGGCAGAGACGCCGTCGCCGCGGAGACAGGCGGGGGCGAGCCCCGCCCACTCCCAGGGAGAGCCAGTCAGGAGGGGCGGGGGCGGAGTCCCGGAGGGGGAGGGGCCTCCGGGGGGACACAGAGACCGGGCCGGGGAGGAAGCAGAGCGGCCGGCCGGGGAGGGGGACTGTGGGAAGGAGGAGGGCGGGAGGCGGGCCGCGGACAGCACCGCCGGCGGGGCCCACAGCAACAGCACCCCTCCGGCCAGCCGCAAGACGGCCACCTTCAAGGCCAAGGTGCCCAAGAAGAAGTACACGTCCGAGCACTGCGCCCCCGCGCCCCCCGCCGCCCCCGCCGGCAGCGACCCGGACAACAACAGCAGCGGCGACAACGGCGGCGAGGCCCCAGGGGCCCCGGGACCCGCGGGGGGGCAGGAGAGGGAGGCGGGGCCCGAGGGAGAGCGAGCCGGGGAGGGCGAGGGCGCCCCCAGCTCCGTGCGCTCCTCCTCCACCGACACGGCCAGCGAGCACTCGGCCGACCTGGAGCTGGCGGAGGCGCCGGCGGCCCCCGCGGCCCCCCGGGAGCCCCCGGGCAGGGCCCCCCCGCCCCCGCCGGCCCGCCGCCCCGAGGCCCTGCTGCAGGAGCTGGCCGGCCAGCGCGTGCTGGTGCGGGGCAGCGAGGACGGGCGCCCCCTGTTCCGGGCCGGGCTGGTGCAGCGGGCCTGCGGGCAGAGCCGCCTGCTGGAGGTGCAGGTGTTCGGCGAGAGGAGACCCCGCTTCTACCCCTTCCCGGACGGGGGGCCCCAGGCGGCGGCGGCGGGGGGGGGCGGGGAGGCGGAGCTGATCCTGGACGCCCCGCCGCCGGGGGCCGCGCCGGTCGCCGTGGGGACCCGGGTGTGCGTGCCCCTGGGGGGCGGGGGCGGGGCTGCGGAGGAGGGGGCGCAGCTGTACCGGGAGGGCGTGGTGTCGCAGTTCGACCCGCACCCCGCCGTGTCCTTCCCCTACCGGGTCACCTTCCGCGGCGCGGGCGGGGGGCCGGCGGAGGGCGCCGAGGGGGCCAGGGCCGAGTCCGTGTGGGTGTCCCGGCAGAGCCTGCGGCTCCTGCTGCCCGCCTGGGACGGGCTGCAGCGCGCGGGCGCGGGGGGCGTGCCGGGGGCGCGGGCGCGGGCGCGGGAGGAGCGCGAGCGGCGCGAGGACATGGAGGTGGAGAAGGAGGTCTGCGCCCTGAGCAGCGGGCTGGCGCTGGGGGCCGCGCCGCGGGGCTACGGCCTGCCCTCCGCCGCCGGCCGCCCCCCGGGGAAGGCCGAGGGGCCGGCGCTGAGCCTGGGCGCCGGCGGCAGGCGGGCCGCGGCGCCGGAGGAGGACGTGGAGGTGACGCGCCTCAGCATGGCCGCCCCGCTGGCGCTGGGTGGGGGCAAGGCGCCGCCGCCCCCCCGGCCCCTCCTCTCCAAGCCCCCCGGCTACCACGCCGCGCCCGGCTTCGGCCCCGGCGGCGCCCCGGCCCTGACCCCGCTGGCCAGCCTGGGGCCCGCGCCCGTCCTGGCCCGCGCCTTCCCGGACCACGAGGCGCTGGGCGCGGCCCAGCAGCCCCTCTCGCACGCGCCGCCGCCGCCGCTGCCCGCCCCCGGCACAGGCCCCGCCCCCAGCCCCGCCCCCGGCGCGGGGAGCGGGCGGGCCGGGGGCGGCGGCCTCCTCCCGCTGGACAAGCACGCGGGCGGCTCGGGCTCCACCTCCTCCTCCTCCTCCTCGCCGCGCTCGCGGACGCCCCTGACGGCGGCGCAGCAGAAGTACAAGAAGGGCGACGTGGTGTGCACCCCCAACGGCATCCGCAAGAAGTTCAACGGCAAGCAGTGGCGGCGCCTGTGCTCGCGGGACGGCTGCATGAAGGAGTCGCAGCGCCGCGGGTACTGCTCGCGCCACCTGTCCATGCGCACCAAGGAGATGGAGGGCGGCGGCGGGGGGGCGGAGCGGGAGCGCGGCGGCGGCGGGGGCAGCAGCTCGGGCACCGCCACGCCCTCGGACCTGGGCCGCGGCCGGATGAGCGCCGACTTCGAGTGGGACGAGACGTCGCGGGAGAGCAGCGAGGCCAGCTCGCGGGGGGAGTCGCGCCCCCGCCTGGTGCTGCCCTCGCCCGCCGCCGCCGCCGCCGCCGCCGCCGTGCTGGCCCAGGACCTGTCGCGCTTCGACTTCGACGAGTGCGAGGCCGCCACCATGCTGGTGTCCCTGGGCAGCTCGCGCTCTGGCACCCCCTCCTTCTCGCCCGTGTCCACGCAGTCGCCCTTCTCGCCCGCCCCCTCGCCCTCGCCCTCGCCGCTCTTCGGCTTCCGGCCCGCCAACTTCAGCCCCATCACCGCCTCGCCGGTGCTGCCCCCCCCGCGCCGCCACCGGCACCAGAGCGGCACGGGGGCCGGCACCCCCAAGCTGGGCACCCCGCAGACGCCCGGCGAGCGCGAGCGCTACCCCTCGGGCATCCTGCCCTCCTTCCAGACCAGCCTGACCTTCACTGTGCCCATGAGCCCCAGCAAGAGGAAGCCGGAGGGCCACGGGCCGGGCTCGAACCCGGCCGCCTGCGGGCCGCCCACGCCCGGCTCCGGCTCGGCCGCCGGCCTGGAGTACCCCAAGGGCGAGGCCCTGGACCCGGCGGGGGGGGGCGACCCGGCCACGTTCAGGGTGCTGTCGCCCCCCTCGGCGCTGGGCGGCGGCCCCCTGCCCTTCCCCCGGCCGCGGGGGGGCCCCCTCAGCCTGCCCCCGTCCTCCTCCTCCTCCTCCTCCACGCCCTCCTCCTCGCCGCCCCCGCTGCTGGTGTCGCCCGTGACCTCCGACCCCGTGGTGCGCAGGGTGGTGGCCGTGCCGCCCTCCGCCTCCCAGCAGCCCCTGCGCGACTCGCCCGTCATCGTGAGGAACCCCGAGGTGCCCCTGGCCAAGTTCACCGAGAAGCCGCTGGCGCTGGGCGGGGGGGGCCGGGGCGCCGGCCGGCCCGGCGGCGCTGGGGGTGGGCCCGCCGGACCGGGCCGCCCCAAGGACCCCGCCGGCCAGGCCGGCAAGCCAGGCATCCAGGTGCCCGTGCCCATCAACGCAGCGGCGGCGGCGGCCAACGGCGCCATCCTGATCGCCCACAGCGCGCCCGGCTCCGCCATCGTCCTGGTCTCTTCCTCGCCCACCTACTCCTCCTCCTCTTCCTCGGCGGACTCCGGGCCCGCCGGCCCGCTGGGCTCGGCCACGGCCGCCTCCTCTGGCCAGGGCTCGCGGGACAGGGGGGGCGCCGCGTTCGGGGCGCCCCTGCAGCCGGTGCCCTGCCACCCCGCCCCCACCGCCCTGCTGCCCGTCATCGTGCCCGCAGAGGCGCCACACCCCACGCCCCGCAGGGACATCGTCATGGGCCGGCCCGGCACTGGTGAGTCCTGCGGGGGTCCGGTTCTGGGGCTGTGCGAGTCTGCAGTCTGGGGGGGTTGTGTAGCTCTGTGTGAGTCTGCAGTCTAGGGGGGGTTGTGTAGCTGTGTGTGTGAGTCTGCAGTCTGGGGGGGTTGTGTAGCTCTGTGTGTGAGTCTGCAGTCTGGGGGGGTTGTGTAGCTGTGTGTGTGAGTCTGCAGTCTGGGGGGGTTGTGTAGCTCTGTGTGAGTCTGCAGTCTGGGGGGGTTGTGTAGCTGTGTGTGTGAGTCTGCAGTCTGGGGGGGTTGTGTAGCTCTGTGTGTGAGTCTGCAGTCTGGGGGGGTTGTGTAGCTGTGTGTGTGAGTCTGCAGTCTGGGGGGGTTGTGTAGCTCTGTGTGTGAGTCTGCAGTCTGGGTGTTGTGTATGTGTGTGTGAGTCTGCAGTCTGGGGGGGTTGTGTAGCTCTGTGTGTGAGTCTGCAGTCTGGGGGGGTTGTGTAGCTGTGTGTGTGAGTCTGCAGTCTGGGGGGTTGTGTAGCTGTGTGTGTTGTGCTCCAGAGTATCTGGAGGGGAGAGGAGGAGAGGGAGGCAGAGAGAGGGAGATGAGAGGGCAGGAGGGAGAGGAGAGAGGAGAGGAAGGACAGGAGTTAACAGACGGGCACAGTCACTTCTGCCGCTCACAGTGAGTCACCTTCCACACACACAGACACACACACACACACACACACACACACACACAGCTCAGCTCAGCTCAGCTCAGCTCCCAGTCCAGTCAGTCCAGTCCAGTCCAGCCTGGAGAGTCTCAGACTGCTCTGTCAGTGTAGTGAGTCTGATTATAATCCCAGTGAATCACTAGTCCAGCTCCCAGTCCAGTCAGTCCAGTCCAGCCTGCAGACTCTCAGACTGCTCTGTCAGTGTGAGTCTGATTATAATCCCAGTGAATCACTAATCCAGCTCCCAGTCCAGTCAGTCCAGTCCAGCCTGGAGACTCTCAGACTGCTCTGTCAGTGTCAGTCAGTCTGATTATAATCCCAGTGAATCACTAGTCCAGCTCCCAGTCCAGTCAGTCCAGTCCAGCCTGGAGACTCTCAGACTGCTCTGTCAGTGTAGTGAAAGGAGAGATACAGCAGAAAGAGGGAGGAGATGTGACAGAACATTTTGCTTGTATAAAAGAAACTGCTGGTGTAGGAGGGAGTGTGAGAAAAAGAGAGGGAGGGAGAGAGTGCGTCATTCACTCTGAACTCCGGAAAGAGTGCATGAGGCTTTGCTATTGTGTGACTGTAGTTTCCATGGCAATCCCACAAACACTCACGCACACACACACGTGTGCACACACTTGCTGATACACCATTTTCGAAAGATTTATGTCTTTCTATATGCAGATCTGTGTCTATATCAGTGCATTTCTCTCTATCTGTGCCTCTACCTATAACACTGACACAGGTCACAGTGAGACTGGGGCTCCTTTAAAGCTCTCTGCTCCAGACTGCAGGGAGATGAGTCTCCTGACTCTATAAGGGCTGTGTCTCTACCTGTAACACTGACACAGGTCACAGTGACACTGGGGCTCCTTTAAAGCTCTCTGCTCCAGACTGCAGGGAGATGAGTCTCCTGACTCTATAAGGGCTGTGTCTCTACCTGTAACACTGACACAGGTCACAGTGAGACTGGGGCTCCTTTAAAGCTCTCTGCTCCAGACTGCAGGGAGATGAGTATCCTGACTCTATAAGGGCTGTGTCTCTACCTGTAACACTGACACAGGGCACAGTGAGACTGGGGCTCCTTTAAAGCTCTCTGCTCCAGACTGCAGGGAGATGAGTCTCCTGACTCTATAAGGGCTGTGTCTCTACCTGTAACACTGGGCAGGCAGAGTAGTTCTGGGGGCAGGGTGTTGTATACGAGGTTTCAAGGCTCTGCACACGTCTCTAATGTTCAGGCCACGCTGTGGGGGGGGTGTTCTTGTGGACGATGTTCAGAATATTCCTCCAGCTGCCTCGCTCGCTCTCTCGTCTTACCCACCCCCCACCCCCGCTGTCGGCAGCGCGAGGCTGTGCC
The DNA here is from genome assembly GCF_040954835.1 of Lepisosteus oculatus. Classification (NCBI taxonomy): domain Eukaryota; kingdom Metazoa; phylum Chordata; class Actinopteri; order Semionotiformes; family Lepisosteidae; genus Lepisosteus; species Lepisosteus oculatus. Next base: position 9,842,440 of record NC_090722.1, on the reverse strand, counting down.
GCGGGGCGTGAGCGCCCTCTGGTGGGGGCGTGTGCAAAGTGTGCCTCCTCAGGGGTGACTCGAACCCGGGACAGCATCACCTGCACAAGCTGACAGCGAGGTAATAGGACTCTCAGCCCCCAGCAGCTCTGCTGCCTTGTAGTGATCTGATCCCCAGATCCTCTGGGTCACATGCAGACAGACTCACTGACACTGACTGACACTGACACAGACTGACTGACTGACACTGACACAGACTGACTGACTGACTGACTGACACTGACACAGACTGACTGACACAGACTGACTGACTGACACTGACACAGACTGACTGACACAGACTGACTGACTGACACTGACACGGACTGACTGACTGACACTGACACAGACTGACTGACACTGACACTGACACAGACTGACTCACTGACTCACTGACACAGACTGACTCAGTGACTCACTGACACAGACTGACTCAGTGACACACTGATACAAACTGACAGACTGACTCACAGACACAGACTGACTGACTCACAGACACAGACTGACTGACACACAGACACAGACTGACTGACACACAGACAGACTGACAGACTGACTGACACACAGACAGACTGACAGACTAACTGACTCACTGACACTGACACAGACTGACTGACTCACTGACACAGACACAGACTGACACACAGACTGACAGACTCACTGACTGACACACAGACAGACTCACTGACTCACTGACACTGACACAGACTGACACTCTGACACTGTTACTCTGACACAGATAGACTGACACTCTGACACAGACAGATGGACACTTTGTCACTCTGACACAGTCAGACAGACTGACAGTCTGACACAGACAGATGGACAGACAGACATTGCAGCTTGACAGCGGGTGGCTATCTGTTGCTATAGTGACATGAGAGCCCTCTGTGACACAAGTGGTCACAGACTGGTGTTGCCATGGCAACAGTGAAGCATGAGGACAAGACATGAGTGGGTGGTGTTTTAATTAGACAGAAACAGAAAGAGAGAGACAGGGGAGAGAGTGAGTAAGACAGAGAGAAGCCACTGAGAGAGAGGGGTTCATACAGACACACTGACTGGACACTCCAGTACATGAACACTGCACTGAGAGAGAGGGGTTAATACAGACACACTGACTGGACACTCCAGTACATTAACACTGGACTGAGAGAGAGAGGGGTTAATACAGACACACTGACTGGACACTCCAGTACATTAACACTGCACTGAGAGAGAGGGGGGTTAATACAGACACACTGACTGGACACTCCAGTACATTAACACTGCACTGAGAGAGAGAGGGGTTAATACAGACACACTGACTGGACACTCCAGTACATTAACACTGCACTGAGAGAGAGAGGGGTTAATACAGACACACTGACTGGACACTCCAGTACATTAACACTGCACTGAGAGAGAGAGGGGTTCATACAGACACACTGACTGGACACTCCAGTACATTAACACTGCACTGAGAGAGAGAGGGGTTCATACAGACACACTGACTGGACACTCCAGTACATTAACACTGCACTGAGAGAGAGGGGTTAATACAGACACACTGACTGGAGACTCCAGTACATGAACACTGCACTGAGAGAGAGAGGGGTTAATACAGACACACTGACTGGACACTCCAGTACATTAACACTGCACTGAGAGAGAGAGGGGTTCATACAGACACTGACTGGACACTCCAGTACATTAACACTGCACTGAGAGAGAGAGGGGTTAATACAGACACTGACTGGACACTCCAGTACATGAACACTGCACTGAGAGAGAGAGGGGTTAATACAGACACACTGACTGGACACTCCAGTACATTAACACTGCACTGAGAGAGAGAGGGGTTCATACAGACACACTGACTGGACACTCCAGTACATTAACACTGCACTGAGAGAGAGAGGGGTTAATACAGACACACTGACTGGACACTCCAGTACATTAACACTGCACTGAGAGAGAGAGGGGTTAATACAGACACACTGACTGGACACTCCAGTACATTAACACTGCACTGAGAGAGAGAGGGGTAATACAGACACACTGACTGGACACTCCAGTACATTAACACTGCACTGAGAGAGAGAGGGGTTAATACAGACACACTGACTGGACACTCCAGTACATTAACACTGCACTGAGAGAGAGAGGGGTTCATACAGACACACTGACTGGACACTCCAGTACATTAACACTGCACTGAGAGAGAGAGGGGTTAATACAGACACACTGACTGGACACTCCAGTACATTAACACTGCACTGAGAGAGAGGGGTTCATACAGACACACTGACTGGACACTCCAGTACATTAACACTGCACTGAGAGAGAGAGGGGTTAATACAGACACACTGACTGGACACTCCAGTACATTAACACTGCACTGAGAGAGAGAGGGGTTAATACAGACACACTGACTGGACACTCCAGTACATTAACACTGGACTGAGAGAGAGGGGTTAATACAGACACACTGACTGGACACTCCAGTACATTAACACTGCACTGAGAGAGAGAGGGATTAATACAGACACACTGACTGGACACTCCAGTACATTAACACTGCACTGAGAGAGAGAGGGGTTAATACAGACACACTGACTGGACACTCCAGTACATTAACACTGCACTGAGAGAGAGGGGTTAATACAGACACACTGACTGGACACTCCAGTACATGAACACTGCACTGAGAGAGAGAGGGGTTCATACAGACACACTGACTGGACACTCCAGTAAATCTGTTTCTCTCTCAGAGGTGTCTGTGTGTTCCAGGTGCCCTCTGGTGGTTGATGAGGTTGTGACAGTCTGTGAGGTAGAGAGCAGAAAGTGGGAGAGAGGAGGGGAGGGGCAGCAGATACTTGTACTGAGTAACAGGGAGTGAAGATGTGTGGAGTGAGAGAGAGTGTGTGTGGAGTGAGAGTGTGTGTGGGTGTTTGGAGTGAGAGTGTGTGTGTGGTGTGAGAGAGTGTGTGTGGAGTGAGAGTGTGTGTGTGTGGAGTGAGAGAGTGGGTGTGTGGAGTGAGAGAGTGTGTGTGTGGAGTGAGAGAGTGGGTGTGTGGAGTGAGAGTGTGTGTGGAGTGTCAGTGTGTGTGGAGTGAGAGGGTGTGTGTGGAGTGAGAGGGTGTGTGTGGAGTGAGAGGGTGGGTGTGGAGTGAGAGAGTGTGTGTGGGTGTTTGGAGTGAGAGTGTGGGTGTGTGTGGTGTGAGAGGGTGTGGAGTGAGAGTGTGTGTGTGGAGTGAGAGAGTGGGTGTGTGGAGTGAAAGTGAGAGTGTCTATTCTCTCCCTGTCTGTTCCTGTCTGTCTGTCTCTGTCCCTGTCTGTCTCTGTCCCTGTCTCTGTGTTTGACTCTTTTTCTTTTGTTCTTCTCTGCTCTGTTGCTTGGCCCTGCTCCCCTCTCTCTCTGACAGACGTCTCCACCCTTCCTTCCCATAGAATCCCTGTTTCCCAGCCCCCTGCTCTCTCTTTCCATGGAATGACTCCGTCTATTTTTATCATCTCCCTTCCCCCTCCGCTGTGCCTCTGCTCTGCATGTGGCAGCCTGTGGTCAGTTCTTGTGGTGGGACAGTGGCTCAGGACAGTCTGCGCAGTGTGTGGTCAGTGCTTGTGGTGGGACAGTGGCTCAGGACAGTCTGCGCAGTGTGTGGTCAGTGCTTGTGGTGGGACAGTGGCTCAGGACAGAGACAGTCTGCGCAGTGTGTGGTCAGTTCTTGTGGTGGGACAGTGGCTCAGGACAGAGACAGTCTGCGCAGTGTGTGGTCAGTGCTTGTGGTGGGACAGTGGCTCAGGACAGAGACAGTCTGCGCAGTGTGTGGTCAGTGCTTGTGGGACAGTGGCTCAGGACAGAGACAGTCTGCGCAGTGTGTGGTCAGTACTTGTGGTGGGACAGTGGCTCAGGACAGTCTGCGCAGTGTGTGGTCAGTACTTGTGGCGGTCAGTGGCTCAGGACAGAGACAGTCTGCGCAGTGTGTGGTCAGTACTTGTGGTGGGACAGTGGCTCAGGACAGAGACAGTCTGCGCAGTGTGTGGTCAGTACTTGTGGGACAGTGGCTCAGGACAGAGACAGTCTGCGCAGTGTGTGGGCAGTACTTGTGGCGGTCAGTGGCTCAGGACAGTCTGCGCAGTGTGTGGTCAGTACTTGTGGCGGTCAGTGGCTCAGGACAGAGACAGTCTGCGCAGTGTGTGGTCAGTACTTGTGGCGGTCAGTGGCTCAGGACAGAGACAGTCTGCGCAGTGTGTGGTCAGTACTTGTGGTGGGACAGTGGCTCAGGACAGAGACAGTCTGCGCAGTGTGTGGTCAGTTCTTGTGGTGGGACAGTGGCTCAGGACAGAGACAGTCTGCGCAGTGTGTGGTCAGTTCTTGTGGTGGGACAGTGGCTCAGGACAGAGACAGTCTGCGCAGTGTGTGGGCAGTACTTGTGGCGGTCAGTGGCTCAGGACAGTCTGCGCAGTGTGTGGTCAGTACTTGTGGCAGTCAGTGGCTCAGGACAGAGACAGTCTGCGCAGTGTGTGGTCAGTTCTTGTGGTGGGACAGTGGCTCAGGACAGAGACAGTCTGCGTAGTGTGTGGTCAGTTCGTGTGGCGGTCAGTGGCTCAGGACAGTCTGCGCAGTGTGTGGTCAGTTCGTGTGGCGGTCAGTGGCTCAGGACAGTCTGCGCAGTGTGTGGTCAGTTCGTGTGGCGGTCAGTGGCTCAGGACAGTCTGCGCAGTGTGTGGTCAGTTCGTGTGGCGGTCAGTGGCTCAGGACAGTCTGCGCAGTATGTGGTCAGTTCGTGTGGCGGTCAGTGGCTCAGCTCCCTGTCTGTGTGTGTGTGGTGTGAGTGGGCAGTGGGACAGTGTTGGTGAACAGACTGTGAGTGTGGGAGTGTGTGGGGACACTGTGTAACACGATGATACTGCATCATCCTGTGCTTCTGTACAAACTGGCTGACCACCAGCTGTCATTTATACTGCAGTTTAACGTGACACACTGCAGTAAACTCTGGTATATCCTGTAGTACACTATAGAAAATTGTACTAAACTGTGGTATATACTGTGTTAGACTGTAACACACTGTAGTAAACTGTAGTATATTCTGTAATACACTAAAAACACACTGGTAAACTGTTTTATAAACTAGTACACTATAACTGTAGTAAACTGTGGTATATACTGTAATACACTATAACACATTATAGTTAACTGTGGTACTCTATTACACACTGTGGTAAACCGCAGTATAGACTGTAGTACACTATAACACACTGTAGTAAAATGCTACTCTATTACACACTGTGGTAAACTGCAGTATAGATTGTAGTATACTATAACACACTGTAGTAAACTGAGGTATATAATGTAACACACAATACTAAACCGCAGTATGTACTGTAGTACATTAACACAGTGTGGTAAACGGAGGTATGTACCGTATTAAACTGTGATAAGGTGATGATGTACTGTAGTGCATCGCTATAGTAGCAAAAGCAAGGTTCATATTCAAATTCAGAGGACTTTATTGGCATGGCCGTGTTGAAACAATTAAGACAATACCGGTGAAAATATACGACTGGACATTAACTTACATTGATAACGCTGGTTTGAATTTATTACTGAATTCGCACAGACTAGGACAGGGCAGCGCGGGTGTGTCGGACTGTGGTGCAGAGACGAGCAGCACGGGTGACGAGTGTACCTGCGTGGTAGTGGAGCCCAGTCTGTGCGCAGCGTCTCCCTAGCGCTGGGCTGTTTTCATGTGGGGACAGCGCCGCCCCTGCCCCCAGCGGTCCTTCCCTGTACTGCACCCGCCCTCCCCCGCCTTGCGACTGGCTGCCCCGCCTCTCCTGTCCCCGGTCGCTATTGGGCCACGGCCTTGTCAGTCTCCCTTGTGTTGGGTGCCGTGAGGCCCAATAGGGAGTCGCGGGGTGGGTGGGATTAGGAGCGTAAGGCTTGTTAGCCGCCCCTCATTTCCCCGTTTCCTGGTCAGGTTGTCGCCTTGCGGGCCAATGGCCGGGCGCTGGCTGTGATGTCACAATGGGGCCCAGTAACACGTCAGCCAATGAGCGAGCCACACCCTTGGAGCGCTGTCCGATTGATTTGCATATTCCGAACCCCTGTCAGATTCCAACCCCCCCCCTCCCGCCCCCCCGCTCCGGCTTCGACCAATAGGAGCCCCAGAGCCGCGCAGAATGGGATTTGCATATGACTGACATTCCACAGCCCCGCTTGTCCAATCGGCGGCAGCGGCGGCGGGTGACGTCGCGTTAAGGGCGCGGCCGTGAGCCAATGGGAGAGCCGGGCTTGTGCAGCGAAGGTCGGCGGGGGCGGGGCCGGGCGAGGCCGCTGCCTCTGACTCAGGGAGAGAGAAGGGGGGGTTCAGCGGGGGAGCGAGAGAGAGAGAGAGACAAGGATCTGGGGGAAGAATCGAGTCGAGTGAATGATGTTGTGATACAACGACTTTTTACTACGAAGACGCGGCGAGGTCTCTGTGCCAGGAACTGGGGAGCCCAGCTTCTTCGTTCTCAGTACCTGGATTGTGCGCCTCCGCTGCTGCCGGCCGGGCCTGCGCGGAGCCGAGCCGAGACCCGAGGCGCGTCGCGGTGCCGTGTTCGGGTGGAGGGGTGGGCTGGAGCGGTCGGCGGTCCCGACGGCCCGCTGCGCCTTTGACAAGCCTCTGCTCCCGGGGGGCGCTCTTCCCCGCCGGGAGGGGCGGCCGTGGAGGAGTCCGGCGGAGGGAGGAGGACGGTCCGAGCCGAGCTGAGCTGCGGGTCCGAGCCGGTGGCGGAGGCGGCGTGCGTGTGTGTGTGCACGGCGAGAGGAGGAGGAGGAGGAGGGGGGTTGCGTTTCAGTCCTGTCCCGGGCGAGTAGCGCGGTTAGTCGGCTCCGGGGGAGCAGGCATGTGCGGCCGCCGGTGAAGGCTCTGCGGCCGGGGGCGGGCTGCCCATGGGGTCTGTGGTCGCTGGTCCGTAGGCAGGCGGGGGGTCCTGCGGCCTCGGCGTCTGGCAGCGAGCGAGCGCGGTAGCCCCGGCTGGCTGTCGCCGGGAAGGTGTGTGCACGCACCTGGCCAGGCGCAGGTGAGAGGTGTGCACCCACCTGGCGTGCGGGTGCGAAGCGTGAGGGCGGCTGACCCCGGTGCTGGTGCTGCTGCTGCTCCTCTCTCGCAGGGGCCGGCGGCGGCCCGGCTGCCAGGCCAGCTAGAGAGCATCCCGGCACGCAGAGGGCAAGGGCGGCGCGCCAACTCCAGGGCTCTGCCCTGCCCTGGGTCTCTCCAGGGCCCCGGTGTCGGGTTTCCGGCCTCTTTCGTCAGCGGAGGGGTCAGCAGCAGCTCGGACCCTTGTTTGGACGCGACACCTCCAACGTCGTCGGGAAAGTCGTGCATTGGGCCAGCGTGAGGGGGGTGTCGGTGGGCCGAGAGTCTTGGTCCTGGTCGTGTGTCGTGCAACTAAATTTCAGGACTCAGAGAGCCAAGGCAAAAAAAAAAGAGAAGAAAACAACTAATCCTTTGTCAGGCTGGTTGTAAGGGAGGTAGTCGAGGTGCCAGGCTTGTACACAAGTCGGCATCTTTACCGTGTGCAGGACAGGTAGGCAGGGGACACCTGCCACTGGGCATCAGAGCTCAGAGGCAGGCAGGCAGGCTCGCCTGAACCCAGTTCCGCTGCCTGTCTGACGCGGGAGGCGCCCGGCTCGTTTTGTGGAAGCGAGTCTGTTTCTTTGCTGTCAGAATGAGCCCCTCTCTCTTTTTTTTTTCCACGGGCATGCTAGCTATGTGACGGCTGCTGGCATGAAAAAACGTCACTGAGGGCCCCATCCGTTGCAGTAGATGCTGAAAGACCGTGTTAAAAAGACCCCCTCCCTCTTAATCAAACAGGCGTAAAAATATCTTTTTACGGATATTTTACGAAATTGAGCCCTTGCGGACAAGGACGCTGGCGCGGGTGATCAGATCTTTAATAAAATACGATATTTCAATTGGGGTGCTTTAATCCACCCCCCATTGGGAAGGTTGTGCAGCCCATCGTTTCCGTAGTGTGCGGTCGGAGCGGGCCGGGGGATGCGCAGGCGCCGCCCGGTGCGCGGCAGCAGGCGAAGCCGGGGATGAGGCAGAGGCCTACTTAACCCTTCCCGCCCCGCTGCGCTCTGGAGATGTAAACAAACAGGGGAAAGAGAGAACAGACCCTGAAAAGTACCCGGGGATTGAGGCAGTGAGACCGGCAAGGTGGTCCCGGATTCGTTCCGACCACCGAGGCCGACGGCATCGTGCAGTTCATGGCGCATTTAATCCGTTTTTCGGTGCGGTGCGGAGGGTGATTGACGGTTAACTAACTGCGCAGAGGCCCCGCAGTGACGACACCCGCTCGGCTTTCAGGAAGAGCCAACACATGGCCTTGTGGAGACCCCGGGAGCACAGGCGCCAGGAAAAGTGGATTTCTCGGAGACAGAAATGTTGTATTTTAAAAATGTCGACCGGCGTTTGAGCGACCAGAGAGCAGTGCATCGCCTTTTTTTTGTCCCTGAAACAGATGTTAACCCCCGTGGCGGATAGCTGAGCGGTTCATTGCGGGTCGATAGCCGAGGATCGGATGTTGATGATCAATACCCAATAACGTGTTCCGCCCAGGGACTATTTTCCTCCTCCTAAAGGGACGTTTTAACGTTCTTTCTTGTTGATCGCTAAACGAAAAAGGATTGGTATATCGTTGGACGCCCAACAATGTTTTCATCAGAAAGCCCACCGTATGTGCGGCAGGGCTTGAGTATGTTCGGTTAGTATGTTCTTTATTATGTCTTTTAGACAGTTCCACACTTGACTGTGAGCGGGGATAGATATTAACTGTAAGACTCCACTGACCCTGATGGAGTCTGCCTTTTCTGATTGTGCTGCTGTGTCCTGTGAATGGTTCTCTGTGGTCCAGAAATTGTCTGTTTGTAAGATGCGTTTTGAAAGCAGCAGAATCCACTGTAAATATTTCGCCCCTTTACAGTGGAATAAAACAGTTGTGTTCACAACATCATCATTAGATCAATAAAAAATGAAGACCCTTCACATTAACACTCCATCATCATCATCATCATCAGAGCTGTAGAGTAACTGTAGAGACACTCAGTCCAGCTCATCTTTATCTTCACATTAACAACCCATCATGATTGTATTAAAATGCCCATCATTGTGTACTGTAGTGTTCAGTCAGTGTGTCTGTATTAACTCCTATCTCTCAGTGCAGTGTTAATGTACTGGAGTGTCCAGTCAGTGTGTCTGTATTAACCCCTCTCTTTCAGTGCAGTGTTAATGTACTGGAGTGTCCAGTCAGTGTGTCTGTATTAACCCCTCTCTCTCAGTGCAGTGTTAATGTACTGGAGTGTCCAGTCAGTGTGTCTGTATTAACCCCTCTCTCTCTCAGTGGAGTGTTAATGTACTGGAGTGTCCAGTCAGTGTGTCTGTATTAACCCCTCTCTCTCAGTGCAGTGTTAATGTACTGGAGTGTCCAGTCAGTGTGTCTGTATTAACTCCTATCTCTCAGTGCAGTGTTCATGTACTGGAGTGTCCAGTCAGTCAATGTGCCTATTAACCCCTCTCTCTTTTTTGGCAGTGTGGACGAATGTGGAGCCCAGGTCAGTGCCTGTTTTTCCTTGGCACTCATTGGTCCCTTTCCTGGCTCCTAGCCAATCAGATTCTACTGTCCAGTCTTCCGAGGGCCAACAGCCTGTCAGTCATGCCCAACCAGCCAATCAGAGCAGAGGTGAGAGTGGACAGGATACATGGATCAGTGACTCAAACAGCAGCAGCTATCAGCGAGTGTGTTCTCACAACTAACTGTATTTTCTTCTGCATGGAGTGCAGTGTTAATGCTGCATCTGGCTTCTAAAATTAATATTAACTCTCGATGTACTGTAGTGTCCAGCCAGTGTGTCTGTATTAACCCCTCTCTCTCTCAGTGCAGTGTTAATGTACTGGAGTGTCCAGCCAGTGTGTCTGTATTAACCCCTCTCTCTCAGTGCAGTGTTAATGTACTGGAGTGTCCAGTCAGTGTGTCTGTATGAACCCCTCTCTCTCTCAGTGCAGTGTTCATGTACTGGAGTGTCCAGTCAGTGTGTCTGTATTAACCCCTCTCTCTCTCAGTGCAGTGTTAATGTACTGGAGTGTCCAGTCAGTGTGTCTGTATTAACCCCTCTCTCTCTCAGTGCAGTGTTAATGTACTGGAGTGTCCAGTCTGTGTGTCTGTATTAACCCCTCTCTCTCTCAGTGCAGTGTTAATGTACTGGAGTGTCCAGTCAGTGTGTCTGTATTAACCCCTCTCTCTCTCAGTGCAGTGTTAATGTACTGGAGTGTCCAGTCAGTGTGTCTGTATGAACCCCTCTCTCTCTCAGTGCAGTGTTAATGTACTGGAGTGTCCAGTCAGTGTGTCTGTATTAACCCCTCTCTCTCTCAGTGCAGTGTTCATGGACTGGAGTGTCCAGTCAGTGTGTCTGTATTAACCCCTCTCTCTCTCAGTGCAGTGTTAATGTACTGGAGTGTCCAGTCAGTGTCTGTATTAACCCCTCTCTCTCTCAGACTCCCAGTGCAGTGTGGTGTCCATGAGTGATGGAGGTGTTGGCCCCCCTACGCTGGAAAGGGTGTCTCCCACTCGCCCTCCACCCCCAGCTGAAGACCCGCCCCCAGAGAGGGAGCCGGAGAGGGAGAGGGTGGACAGTGAGACGGAGAGCGACGTCGATGACCCGTGAGTCTCCGTTTTTTCTCTGAGCACAGAGAGAGCAGCCCCTGTCCCCCCACCTGGACAGGACAGTTTCTTGAGCCTGCCTGCCTGGGGTCTGTCGTCACGCCGTGTCAATAGCAAGAGAGCTATGTACAGTGTGTGTTATTGTGTCCCAGGAGTCTGTGTGTGTGTGTTAGTAAATACAAACACCCTTCTCTCTCCCTCCTCTACCCCTCCTCTCTCTCTCTGCAGTTTCTTTCCCAGTGTCGCCCCAGAACCCCCTCTGTCTGTGTCTCCAGTGAAGAGGCGCACCCAGTCTCTCAGCGCTCTGCCCAAGGACAGTGACAAGAGCAGCCCAGGCAAGGTGAGAGAGTGCACCAGTTCAACACCGACGCCGGCCCCCCAGACTGACCCCTGTCCCTCAACTTTGACCTTGTCCCCCCAGACTGACCCCCTGTCCCCCACTAACTGACCGCCTGCTGTCCCCCTGAGAGTGACCACCTGCTGTCCCCCCCAAGACTGACCACCCCTGTCCCCCCCGAGACTGACCGCCCTGCTGTCCTCCCGCCCCCCCGAGACTGACCGCCCTGCTGTCCCCTTGTCCCCCTGTCCCCCTGCAGCGGGAGAAGGACCACATCCGCCGGCCCATGAACGCCTTCATGATCTTCAGCAAGCGGCACCGCGCCCTGGTGCACCAGCGGCACCCCAACCAGGACAACCGCACGGTCAGCAAGATCCTGGGCGAGTGGTGGTACGCGCTGGGCCACAAGGAGAAGCAGAAGTACCACGACCTCGCCTTCCAGGTGGGACTGGGGGAGCCCCCCGGGGATAAAGCACACCCGAGACAGGGGACTGGGGGAGCGCCCCGCGATAAAGCACACCCCGAGACGGGGCACTGGGGGCGCGCCCCGCGATAAAGCACACCCCGAGACGGGGGACTGGGGGCGCGCCCCGCGATAAAGCACACCTCGAGACGGGGGACTGGGGGCGCGCCCCGCGATAAAGCACACCCCGAGACGGGGCACTGGGGGAGCCCCCCGCGATAAAGCACACCCCGAGACGGGGGACTGGGGGCGCGCCCCGCGATAAAGCACACCCCGAGACGGGGCACTGGGGGCGCGCCCCGCGATAAAGCACACCCCGAGACGGGGGACTGGGGGAGCGCCCCGCGATAAAGCACACCCCGAGACGGGGCACTGGGGGCGCGCCCCGCGATAAAGCACACCCCGAGACGGGGCACTGGGGGCACGCCCCGCGATAAAGCACACCCCGAGACGGGGGACTGGGGGCGCGCCCCGCGATAAAGCACACCCCGAGACGGGGCACTGGGGGAGCGCCCCGCGATAAAGCACACCCCGAGACGGGGGACTGGGGGAGCCCCCCGGGGATAAAGCACACCCCGAGACGGGGGACTGGGGGCGCGCCCCGCGATAAAGCACACCCCGAGACGGGGGACTGGGGGCGCGCCCCGCGATAAAGCACACCCCGAGACGGGGGACTGGGGGCGCGCCCCGCGATAAAGCACACCCCGAGACGGGGGACTGGGGGCGCGCCCCGCGATAAAGCACACCCCGAGACGGGGGACTGGGGGCGCGCCCCGCGATAAAGCACACCCCGAGACGGGGCACTGGGGGCGCGCCCCGCGATAAAGCACACCCCGAGACGGGGGACTGGGGGAGCGCCCCGCGATAAAGCACACCCCGAGACGGGGCACTGGGGGCGCGCCCCGCGATAAAGCACACCCCGAGACGGGGCACTGGGGGCACGCCCCGCGATAAAGCACACCCCGAGACGGGGGACTGGGGGCGCGCCCCGCGATAAAGCACACCCCGAGACGGGGCACTGGGGGAGCGCCCCGCGATAAAGCACACCCCGAGACGGGGGACTGGGGGAGCCCCCCGGGGATAAAGCACACCCCGAGACGGGGGACTGGGGGCGCGCCCCGCGATAAAGCACACCCCGAGACGGGGGACTGGGGGCGCGCCCCGCGATAAAGCACACCCCGAGACGGGGGACTGGGGGCGCGCCCCGCGATAAAGCACACCCCGAGACGGGGGACTGGGGGCGCGCCCCGCGATAAAGCACACCCCGAGACGGGGGACTGGGGGCGCGCCCCGCGATAAAGCACACCCCGAGACGGGGGACTTGGGCGCGCCCCGCGATAAAGCACACCCCGAGACGGGGGACTGGGGGCGCGCCCCGCGATAAAGCACACCCCGAGACGGGGGACTGGGGGCGCGCCCCGCGATAAAGCACACCCCGAGACGGGGGACTGGGGGCGCGCCCCGCGATAAAGCACACCCCGAGACAGGGGACGCTTGTAGACAGGAGACTGATGGGGGCGCCCCGAGATCTTGAAGGTAATGTCTGGTGTCCCCGCTCTGCCCCCCAGGTGAAGGAGGCGCACTTCAAGGCGCACCCCGACTGGAAGTGGTGCAACAAGGACAGGAAGAAGTCCAGCTCGGAGGGGAAGGGGGGTCTGGGGGGGCCGGGGGGCAAGGAGCCCCGAGAGAGGAGCATGTCTGAGACCACAGGTGAGGGGGCAGTGAGGGCCTGGGGAGGGGGTGTGGTGTGGGAGGGGCTGCTGGGGAGGGGGTGTGGTGTGGGAGGGGCTGCTGGGGAGAGGGTTTGGTGTGGGATTGGTGGGGAGGGGGTGTGGTGTGGGAGGGGCTGCTGGGGTGTGGTGTGGGAGGGGCTGCTGGGGAGGGGGTGTGGTGGGTGTGGTGTGGGAGGGGCTGCTGGGGAGGGGGTGTGGTCGGGAGTGTGGGGGCTGGGGAGTGGGTGTGGTCTGGGTCAAGGGGCGTGGTTGACTCTGTTTCTGTCTCCTCACAGAGCCCCAGTCAGTGACTCTGGGGGCGGAGCTGAAGGCGGGGCATGGGGTGGTGGGCGGGGGCGAGAGGGTTGTGGGCGATGGCCCCCCCAGTCAGCTGACCCGCCCCCGGGCTTTCTCCCAGAGTGCTGTGCACAGCCTGGAGCAGAGGGAGAGGGGCAACACACAGGCCCTCCAGGAGCTGGCCCAGGTATAGTGTCATCTGTGTCCCTGTCCCTCCCACTGTCTCTCTCTGTGTGCTGGACAGCTGCCCTGTCCCTCCTGCTGTCTCTCTCTCTGTGTGCTGGACGGCTGCCCTGTCCCTCCCACTGTGTGTCTCTCTCTGTGTGCTGGACAGCTGCCCTGTCCCTCCAACTGTCTCTCTCTGTGTGCTGGACAGCTGCCCTGTCCCTCCCACTGTCTCTCTCTCTCCGTGTGCTGGATAGCTGCCCTGTCCCTCCCACTGTGTGTCTCTCTCTGTGTGCTGGACAGCTGCCCTGTCCCTCCCACTGTGTGTCTCTCTCTGTGTGCTGGACAGCTGCCCTGTCCCTCCCACTGTGTCTCTCTCTCTGTGTGCTGGACAGCTGCCCTGTCCCTCCCACTGTGTGTCTCTCTCTGTGTGCTGGACAGCTGCCCTGTCCCTCCAACTGTCTCTCTCTGTGTGCTGGACAGCTGCCCTGTCCCTCCCACTGTCTCTCTCTCTCCGTGTGCTGGATAGCTGCCCTGTCCCTCCCACTGTGTGTCTCTCTCTGTGTGCTGGACAGCTGCCCTGTCCCTCCCACTGTGTGTCTCTCTCTGTGTGCTGGACAGCTGCCCTGTCCCTCCCACTGTGTGTCTCTCTCTGTGTGCTGGACAGCTGCCCTGTCCCTCCCACTGTGTCTCTCTCTCTGTGTGCTGGACAGCTGGCCCACCAGGGGGCGCTCCGCCCAGTGTTTTCACAGTGGCCAGTCTCTCCGCTCTGTTACTCACGCCTCCCCCTCTCTCTCCAGATGTGTTCTGGGGGTGCGGGTCAGTTCCCGGGCTCGGGGCGCCCCCCTCGGCGCCGCTCTCTCTCCCAGCGGGGGGCGAGTGAGGAGATGACCAGTGATGAGGAGCGAATGGTCATCTGTGAGGAGGAAGGCGACGACGACGTCATCGGTGAGTCCGGGAAGGGGGGGGTCTGTCGTGTCCCGCAGGTCCGGCCCGGTTTCAGCCTGTACACGGGGGGGGGCTTTCGTTAACCGACCCCAGAACCTCACCCAGCCCATTCCTGAAAGAGCCCAGCTCGTCCCACACTCCCACCCCCTGTGTGTCCCCTCACACCCCTGTCTCTCTCTCTCAGAGGACTCCTACCCTGGCAGCTCCATTGACCTGAAGTGTAAGGAGAGGGTGACCGACAGCGACAGCGAGCCTGGCTCCGGGGACGAGGGCGATGGCAAGGTCTGTGAGTGTGTGTGGGTCTCTGTGTCTCGAAGTCAACTGGTAAATGGTCTGTATGGTCCGTGGGCAGTGGGCAGGGAGCTGGTGTGGTGTGTGTGTGTGGTCACTGTGTGCAGTGGTCTGTGGGCGGTGGGCTGGTGTGTGTGGTTTGTGGTCTGTGGGCGGTGGGCTGGTGTGGTGTGTGTGTCTGGGCAGTGGGCAGTGGGCAGTGGGCGTGTGTGGTGTCTGTGGTCTGTGGTCTGTGGTCTGTGGTCTGTGGTCTGTGGTCTGTGGTCTGTGGTCTGTGGTCTGTGGTCTGTGGTCTGTGGTCTGTGGGCAGTGGGCAGTGGGCAGTGGGCAGTGGGCAGTGGGCAGTGGGCAGTGGGCAGTGGGCGTGTGTGGGGGGCAGGGGGCAGTGGGCAGGGAGCTGGTGTGGTGTGTGTGGTGTGTGTGGGCAGCGGGCAGTGGGCAGTGGGTGTGTGTGGTGTGTGTGGTGGGCAGGGGGCAGGGGGCAGGGAGCTGGTGTGGTGTGTGAGGGCAGTGGGTGTGTGTGGGCAGTGTGCTGTATTTGACCGTGTTCTGTCTCTCTCCAGCGCGTCTTCGCTCCGGTCATCTGCTCCTCCTCCTCGCCCTCGCCCTCCGTCTCTGTGGCTCGTGGCCTCGACAGCACCCCCCACAGCACCGCGCCGGCCCGGCGCCTCGGGGAGGGGGGCGGCGCCGACAGGAAGAGGAAGAGGGGGGCGGAGAGCGGCGGGGGCGGGCCGGTCTCGCTCGCCGTGCCGCCGGCCGGCCCCTCGGTGATCGCCACCTCCGCCCCGGCCCTGCACCCCCAGGCGCTGGCCTGCAGCGGCCCCTCGCCTTCCGCGCAGATCCTGCTGCACCCCGGCCGGGCCCCCCGCCTGCCCCAGCCCCACGCCGCCCCCGCCCCTGCGCCGGCGGCCCCCCCCAGCCAGCCCCTCGGCCTCACCCCCCTGCTGGGGCAGGGCGCGGTGCGGGTGGCGTCCACTGTGGTCACCAACGTGGTCAAGCCGGTGGTCAGCACGCCCGTGCCCATCGCCAGCAAGCCCGCCCAGCTCCGGGAGGGCGCGGCCTCCGCCAGCAGCCCCTTGGCCAATCCGCTGGCCCCGGACAAGAAGCAGCCGGTCCTGATTGGAGGAGGCGTGGGGGGCGGGGCCGGGCAGTACTCCTCCTCCTCTCCCAGCCCTGCCATTGGAGGAGTGACCAACCTGGTCTTGGGGCACCCCTTCGCCAACGCCCTCCAGACTCAGCACACGGTCCAGCTCATCGCTCAGCAGCAGCAGGCGCACTTACAGCCCCAGCCCTCTTCGAACCCGGGGCCCAGCACCAGCTCCAACGGGCCCCTGCCCCTGGGCCTGCTGCAGCCCCAGTTCATCCCCGCCCCGGCCTCTCTGGCCCCGCCCTGTGGCGGGAAGCCCATCACGCAGGTGCAGTACATCCTGCCCACACTCCCGGCGAGCTCCGCCCCCTCCACCAAGAGCCCCTCCCCCCAGCAGCAGCAGCACCAGGCCCCCGGCATCCAGTTCACTCTGCCCGCGGCCCCGCCTTCTCACGCTCACTCATCGCCGGCCAATGGGAAGACAGTGGGCGGGGCTGGGGCGGCCGGGTCGGGCCCAGGCCACGCCTCCAGTCCTGCAGTGGGAGTGGTCTCTCCTGGACCCAGAGGTGAGGGAGTGAGCAGCAGGGGGACGGGGGGAGGGTGCTGTCTGGGTGGGTGGAGAGAGAGAAAGGGGTGGGAGAATGCGGAGGGATTATCTCTAGAATATTCTCTCTCTGCCTCCAGTCCAGGCCCAGTCTCCGGTGTTGCAAGGGAAGATGCTGGTCCCCATGGCAACGGTGAGGTCAGCAGGCTCCGCCCAGCCCCAGACACTCCCACTGGTGGCCCCGCCTCTTCCTGTGCAGAATGGCGCGCAAACAGGAAGCAAGGTACCCGGATGTCCCTTGACCTCTGACCCGCGCCGGGGGCCCCTGGTCCTGTGGCGCTGTTCTGCTGGCTGTCCTGGAGGCCCGGTCCAGCGGCAGTAAGGCCCGTCTCGCTCGCTGTCCCCCCCAGATTATCCAGATCGCGCCCATGCCCGTCGTTCAGCCCCAGCTCTCCTCCGGAGGAGCGGTGCATCCTGGGAGCCCCTTCCCCGTCTCCATGGGCACGGCAGCGGTGATGGCGCCCGTCTCGGCCCCTTCCCAGACCGTGCTCCTGCCTCCCCCGGCAACCAGGTACACTGCCGCACCGCACAACAGCTACACAACCGCACAACAGCTACAGTCCCGGCTGTACAGCTACGTTTGCAAACCCGTTGCACCCCTGCTCTCAGTGTTCCCCACACGGTGAGGCACAGCCCCACCTGGGGGACACCAGGGGAGCTTCAGGGAGGCCTGACTGGACAGTCCAAGTGGAGTGAGCCCGCTCTCACACAGTGCTCACTGCCTCCTCCAGCACACTGTCCCCGGTCCTCTGGTAGTGCAGTGGACTCTAAATTTCTGGTGCAGAGAGAAGAGAGCCCCCTGCTGGTCCGCCGTGACCTTCGATGTCAGCCCGTGCTGGCCAGTCTCTCCCTGCCTCCTCACGCTGTCTTTTCTCTCTCAGGATCACCTATGTTCAGTCGGCTCCCGGTGTCCCCACCCCTCTCCCAATCGTCTCCACGACGACGGGCTCCTCCCCACAACAGGTCCCTCCTCCTCCTGGCTCCGCCTATGTCCAGTCGCCCCTGGCAACACTGGGGTTCACCGCTATCGCCCCCTCTGGGCAGACGCTGTTACAGCCACTAATTACAGGTACGAAAGACGTGATGACTGAGATAGGAGTGACTTAAGAGAATGAGAGGAGTCTCTGCTCTGTCAGTGAGTCTTATTATAATCCCAGTGAATCTCTAGTCCAGCTCCCAGTCCAGTCAGTCCAGTCCAGCCTGGAGAGTCTCAAACTGCTCTGTCAGTGTCAGTGAGTCTGATTATAATCCCAGTGAATCACTAGTCCAGCTCCCAGTCCAGTCAGTCCAGTCCAGCCTGGAGACTCTCAGACTGCTCTGTCAGTGTCAGTGTGAGCAGAATTTTAACTCTCTCCTTCCCTCTGTATTTTGTATCTCTCTCATCCCTCTCCAGGTCAGCCCCCCTTACTCACCCCGGCTCAGTCTTCTAACTGCCCCCAGTTGCCCTCTCTATCTGGCCCCGGCTCAGGCGGGGCAGGAGGGCAGATAGTCACTGCGATCTACCCCAACCCTGGTGGTTCCCCAGCAACCGTCACTCTGGCGACGGGGGTGGTTTCCATGGCGACGGTGCCCCCCAGTGTGGTGTACACGGTCTCCAGCCCCTCCCCCCACTCCCCCCACATCCTGCCGAAGGCGCCCGGCCAGCAGACGCACGCCCTGGCCCAGGGGCTGGGCAAGACTGCCGGCGGCTCGACGGCGCCCCCCGCAGTGTCCACTGCATCCCTGCAGAGCTGCAGCCCCGGCCCCCCCCAGCCCTCCCACACAGGTGAGCCTGGTGATGTGTGTGAGAGCGCAGTTTTAAACGTGCGTGTGTGTGTGTGCGTGCGCGCGCGTTTGTGTACGTTTGCGTACACGCGTGTGTGCGCATGAATTTGCGTGTGTGCGTGTGTATGTCTGCGTGTATGAGTGTGCACGCGTGTATGTGTGTGTGTGTGGGTGTGGGTGGGGGTGTCTGTGGGGGTGGGTGGGTGTGTCTGGGTGTGTGTGTGGGTGGGTGGGTGTGTCTGTGTGTTGCAGGTCTGAGGGTGCCCCCTGTGTCTCAGATTGCAGTTGTGTGTTCTGCGCAGGCAGTGTGCCGGTCACCCCCAAGCCGCCCCCCGCGCCGGTGAGGACCCCTCAGAAGGTGAAGGCGGTGGTGGCCAGCATCCCGGTGGGCAGCTTCGAGGGCGGCCGGCGCGGCGGGCGGGAGCCGGACAGGGGCGGCGACGCTGGCTCGCCCCCGCCCCCCCCGGCCGAGGACGGGCCCCCCGAGGATGGGCCGGGCGGCGCCGACGGGACCGGCTGGGGGAAGGACGGGCCGGCCGGGCCTGCGCCGGGCCAGGTGAGGGCCTGCTGCTGAGGCCATCCAGCTGAGAGCTGTCGGCCCCTCTGTCCTCTGTCTCCCCCTCTCTTCTCTCTCCTTCCCCTCTCTGGACAGCCAGGTCTGCCTGTGTCCAGTGTCAGTGTCCAGGCTGTGGTCACTGAGCCTGTCCTCTCTGGACAGCCAGGTCTGCCCGTGTCCATTGTCGGTGTCCAGGCTGTGGTCACTGAGCCTGTCCTCTCTGGACAGCCAGGTCTGCCTGTGTCCAGTGTCGGTGTCCAGGCTGTGGTCACTGAGCCCGTGCTCTCTGGACAGCCAGGTCTGCCTGTGTCCAGTGTCTTTGACCAGGCTGTGGTCACTGAGCCCGTGCTCTCTGGACAGCCAGGTCTGCCTGTGTCCAGTGTCAGTGTCCAGGCTGTGGTCACAGAGTGTCCTGGTCACTGCGTCAGGCTGTACCTCCTCACGGTCCCTCTCTCTGCAGGCCGGCCGGAGGGACTCCCGGCCCTCCTCCCCCCTGCACCCCCCCTCGGGGCCCGACCCCCCGCCGCCCCCCCCTCAGCCAGAGAAGGACGCCCCCCCAGCCAAGAAGGTGAAGGTGCGGCCCCCGCCCCTCAAGAAGACGTTCGACTCCGTGGACAAGTGAGTGGGCCAGACGGGGTCCCCCCCTCGCGACCTGGCGCTGACCGGCTGACCGGCTGACCGGCTGTCCTCTCCCCAGGGTGCTGTCCGAGGTGTACTTCGAGGAGCGCTTCGCCGAGCTGCCCGAGTTCCGGCCCGAGGAGGTGCTGCCCTCGCCCACCCTGCAGAGCCTGGCCACCTCCCCCCGCGCCATCCTGGGCAGCTACCGCAAGAAGAGGAAGAACTCCACCGGTGAGCCGCCGGGGGCGCCCCGCCAGCCGCGCCCCGCGCCCCGCGCCCCGCCACCCGCCTGACCCTCCGTCTCTCCCGCAGACCTGGACTCCTCCACCGAGGACCCGGTGTCCCCGAAGAGGAAGAGCCGGCGGAGGTCCAGCTGCAGCTCCGAGCCCAACACGCCCAAGAGCGCCGCCAAGTGCGAGGGCGACATCTTCACCTTCGACCGGCCAGGTAACGTCACACCTGAGACAGGTAACTATGCACACCTGGGAGACAGCAACTGTGCACACCTCAGACGGGTCACTGCAGACACACCTGGGGGACGGGTCACTGCAGACACACCTGGGGGACGGGTCACTGCAGACACACCTGGGGGACGGGTCGACGGGTCACTGCAGACACACCTGGGGGACGGGTCACTGCAGACACACCTGGGGGACGGGTCGACGGGTCACTGCAGACACACCTGGGGGACGGGTCGACAGAACACAGACTGACACTTACACTGTTCCCAGTCTGTGTTCGTACTGATCTGTGCCATCTGTCTCACCCAGGGACAGACTCAGAGGACATCCTGGGAGAGCTGGAGTTCGACAAGGTGCCATACTCCTCTCTGCGTCGCACCCTGGACCAGCGCCGCGCCCTCGTCATGCAGCTCTTCCAAGAGCATGGCTTCTTCCCCTCTGGTACCTACCACACTCACTCCACCCTCTCAGTGCAGTGTTCATGTACTGGAGTGTCCAGTCAGTGTGTCTGTATGAACCCCTCTCTCTCTCAGTGCAGTGTTAATGTACTGGAGTGTCCAGTCAGTGTGTCTGTATGAACCCCTCTCTCTCTCAGTGCAGTGTTCATGTACTGGAGTGTCCAGTCAGTGTGTCTGTATGAACCCCTCTCTCTCTCAGTGCAGTGTTCATGTACTGGAGTGTCCAGTCAGTGTGTCTGTATGAACCCCTCTCTCTCTCAGTGCAGTGTTCATGTACTGGAGTGTCCAGTCAGTGTGTCTGTATGAACCCCTCTCTCTCTCAGTGCAGTGTTAATGTACTGGAGTGTCCAGTCAGTGTGTCTGTATTAACCCCTCTCTCTCTCAGTGCAGTGTTAATGTACTGGAGTGTCCAGTCAGTGTGTCTGTATTAACCCCTCTCTCTCAGTGCAGTGTTGATGTACTGGAGTGTCCAGTCAGTGTGTCTGTATTAACCCCTCTCTCTCAGTGCAGTGTTAATGTACTGGAGTGTCCAGTCAGTGTGTCTGTATTAACCCCTCTCTCTCTCAGTGCAGTGTTCATGTACTGGAGTGTCCAGTCAGTGTGTCTGTATTAACCCCTCTCTCTCAGTGCAGTGTTCATGTACTGGAGTGTCCAGTCAGTGTGTCTGTATTAACCCCTCTCTCTCTCAGTGCAGTGTTCATGTACTGGAGTGTCCAGTCAGTGTGTCTGTATTAACCCCTCTCTCTCTCTCTCTCTCCAGCTCAGGCCACAGCAGCTTTCCAGGCTCGTTACTCTGACATCTTCCCCACCAAGGTGTGTCTGCAGCTGAAGATTCGGGAGGTGCGCCAGAAGATCATGCAGACCGCTGCGCCCTCCGAGCAGACAGCAGGGGGCGCTCAGGGTCCCCTGGGGGCGGCGCAGCCGGACTCCGGCGTGGGCGGCGGCTTCCTGCTGGCGCCCGGCCCCTCCGGCGCCCCCGAGCCGGGCGCGTCTCCGGCGCCGCAGGGCCCGGACGCGGCCCAGGCCGAGGGGGACCCGGGCGCCCCGGAGCAGGCCGAGCCGGACGCCCCCGACTCTGCCAGATGAGCAGGAGAGGCTGACCAGCGGACCGCGACTCTGATGGACACGGTCACCCCCACACCCCAAGAGCTCTGCACTGCTGTGCGCCTCTCCAACTGGAGCCCCCAGTGTCCAGTGACCCCCCCCTCTCTGGGGAGCCCCCAGTGTCCGGTGACCCCCCTCTCTGGGGAGCCCCCAGTGTCCAGTAAAACCCATTCTCTGGGAATCCTCCAGCGACCACTGACCCTCTCTCCAGGGGTGCCCCGTGACCCCTCTCTCCAGGGGTGATCCCCCGGTGACCCCCAGCCCAGGAGGGGAGAGCCGCTGGGGCCGCGGCAGGGGCGAAGCACCAGGCAGGGGCAGGAACTCTTTCGTCTGTTACCCCAGTCTTCCTCCGTGCTTGTTGGAGCCCCACCCCCTCGGAGAACACCGGGGCTCTCATCCACCTCTTCCTCGCGCCCCCCCGGCCCGTGCGTCTGGGCGCGCGGGCGGACGGCCTGCTCTCCCATTGGCTGAAGACGTCCCGCAGTTTCCCCGAGGGGCTCCCGCTGTTGGCCGAGAGCGAACTCCGCGGTTTCTGTTGGCGAGGACAGCCGTTCCTATTGGCTGCCGAGCACAGAAGGTGGGAGGGGGAGGAGCGCCTGCTCTGGCTCTGCGATTGGTCATGCTTCCCCGGGTGCCAGCCGCCGCCTCCTCGTGATTGGCTGGGACTGATGGCAGCCGGCCGACGGGGCTGGACTGCGGTTGGCTGGGACGAGCACTTCGTTCTGCTGTGATTGGCCAGCCGGGACGGAAGGCGGGCAGGAGGAGCAGGGTGTGGGTGGAGCCTGCCGCCTGATTGGGTGGAATCGAATGGTGTTCGATGGCAGAACTCCGGCGCCCGGCTCCCTGTCTCATTGTTGTTGCTGTTCGTTTTAATGTAAGAACTCGGGAACTCAAGAGAAACAGAGCAAGAGACGGAGACGGGGAGGGGCGATTTAACTTGTTTTTAATTCACTGAAGTCCGAAGCTCCAGGATGGAGTGGAGTTTTAAGTAACTTTCCAGGAGCAAACTTGATTTTAACGCGGAGTGGGCGAACGGCTTGGTGGGACCTGCGGACCCCAGCTGTGGGTGTCCAGGTGAGAGACGGCCGGTCCCCTCTGTCCCGGAGACGCTGGGGTGCAGGGGGGGGTTGTCTGTCTGTCTCCCCTGGCAGAGGTCGGAGTGCCTGTGTTGTAGATAAATACTGTAGAGTCTGGAGACTCACTAATAATAACAATTAAGATAAAACAGCAAATACTCCTTTAAAGGAATAAACTGTAAAGTTAAATAAATATTAATATTAATACCGTTTTGTGTATTTTTTTCTTTTTGGAGAGCAGCCGTTATAGGAAGCGCCCTGGCGTGCTGTCTGTGCTGCCAGGCCTGCAGGGGGCGGTGCTGAGTTGACTGGCCCTCGGCAGCTCTGGCGCCCCCCGGTGTCTCTCGCCAGTAGGGCTGGGCGGCGCGCATTTGCTTGTGCTGTTGAAAGAGAGGGACTCCTGTGTCGCTATCGGAGGCAGGAGGTCAGAGGCGTGTTGATCATGTGCAATATTTCTTACTGTAAAGACCTCTAATAAAGACCTGTTTAACACCACTGTCGTCTCCCTCTCCTGCTCGCTCCCTCTCTCTCCTGTCTGCGTGTCCCCTCGACCCCCTGAACCCCCCCAGCATGCACCTCTCCGCACGGCTGGGGCGCGGTCCTACGCGTGACTGTGTTTTTGTGTTTCTGGGTAGGTGGAGGCGGGGCTTATGAAACTGAGAAACACTCAAGATGCAGATAGGCACGCTGCAGTACACAGAGACAGGCGAGACAGGCGAGACAGGCCCACTGAGAGAGAGACAGGCACACTGCAGTACACAGAGACAGGTGAGACAGTCCCACTGAGAGACAGGTACACTGCAGTACACAGAGACAAGTGAGACGGACCCACTGAGAGAGAGACAGGCACGCTGCAGTACACAGAGACAGGCGAGACAGACCCACTGAGAGACAGGTACACTGCAGTACACAGAGACAAGTGAGACGGACCCACTGAGAGAGAGACAGGCACGCTGCAGTACACAGAGACAGGCGAGACAGACCCACTGAGAGACAGGTACACTGCAGTACACAGAGACAAGTGAGACGGACCCACTGAGAGAGAGACAGGCACGCTGCAGTACACAGAGACAGGCGAGACAGGCCCACTGAGAGAGAGACGGGCACACTGCAGTACACAGAGACAGGTGAGACAGTCCCACTGAGAGAGAGATAGGCCCACTGCAGTACACAGAGACAGGCGAGACCGTCCCACTGAGAGAGAGACAGGCGAGACCGTCCCACTGAGAGAGAGACAGGCGAGACCGTCCCACTGAGAGAGAGACAGGTACACTGCATTACACAGAGACAGACGAGACAGTCCCACTGAGAGAGACAGGCGAGACAGTCCCACTGAGAGAGAGACAGGCACACTGCATTACACAGAGACAAGTGAGACGGACCCACTGAGAGAGACAGGTACACTGCAGTACACAGAGGTGAGACACCCACTGAGAGAGAGACAAGCGAGACAGGCACACTGCAGTACACAGAGACAGGTGAGACGGACCCACTGAGAGAGAGACAGGCACACTGCATTACACAGAGACAGGCGAGATAGGCCCACTGAGAGAGAGACAGGCACACTGCAGTACACAGAGACAGGTGAGACACCCACTGAGAGAGAGACAGGCGAGACACAGACCCACTGAGAGAGAGACGGGGGAGACACAGACCCACTGAGAGAGAGACAGGTGAGATACACCCACTGAAAGAGACAGGCAAGACAGACCCACTGAAAGAGAGACAGGCAAGACACAGACCCACTGAGAGAGAGACAGGCACACTGCATTACATGGAGACAAGTGAGACACACCCACTGAGAGAGAGACAGGCACACTGCAGTACAGACACAGTTGAGATGCAGACACTGAGAGAAACAGGCAGGCAATGCTGTGGCAGTAGCACTGTTGCATGTAGTTGAAGATTTTATTCCAAACGCAGTGTCTCTAGTTTAACTACCCCACCCCTGATCAACAGGCGTTTGAGGACAACAGCCATGAAAATAACAACGCCTGTCAACAGCAGTCTGCGTCTTCAGTTTAATAATCCGTTTGGCAAGAGAATAGAAATATGAAAAATGAGAAATAAAGAAGTTGAAAAAAATCTCTTTAAAGGACATCCATCCCTCTTCCTTTCATCATTCCGAAAATTCATTTTTAACAATAATAAGCATCATAACAATAATCAATCATTTAGATATTTATAGATATATATTATTTTAAAATAAGGTTCTTGTTTAGAAAAAAAGTAGTTTGCTGTTGTTTCCAGTAGACTGGATGTGTATTCCTGTGTCCTAAACTGAGCTGGTCTCCACCCTGCCTTCCACCCTCTCCCTCTCTTCTCTCAGCCCTCTCTCCTCTCCTGTCTCTCTGTTCTCTCAGCCCTGACTCACTCTCCTCTCCTGTCTCTCTCTCTGTTCTCTCAGCCCTGACTCTCTCTCTCTCTCTCCTCCTCTCCTCTCCCGTCTTTCTCCTCTCCCTCTGTTCTCTCAGCCCTGACTCTCTCTCTCTCTCTCCTCCTCTCCTCTCCCTCCTCTTTTCTCTCTCCTCTCCCTCTGTTCACTCAGCCCTGACTCTCGCTTCTCCTCTCCTCTCCCTCCTGTCTCCCCCTCCTCTCTCTCTGTTCTCCTCGTTCATTCCTCTCTCCTGTCTCCAGTCTCTCGCTCTTGCTCATCCTCTGTCAGATGACAGGCACACTCTGTCCAATATCTCCGAGCATACGGAGACTCTCCAAACATTTAACACTGCAGAAGTGTCCCTCTCACTGACAGCACTGCAGGACCACAGCAGAGTCTCTGTCCACTGGAGGAGAGACACAGCTCTCACTGACAGCACTGCAGGACCACAGCAGAGTCTCCATCCACTGGAGGAGAGACACAGCTCTCACTGACAGTCCAACCACAGGGGCAGTGATATCCCTCCCTCATCCCAGCTTTTCACAATTTATGGACAAATTTGAGAAAAAACCCCACTGTACACCCTTAGTCGCAAATTACTTGCTCCCGCACCACCCCAGAACCCCTTCCCAGCATTCTGCAGGCTCTTGGGTAGCCGGTGGCAACAGGAGGACCCAGGACCTCTGGACCAGTCCCTGCAGAGTCTGGGGGGCTCCTGCACCCCGCTAGCTCTCCGAGACGAGTCTCTGCGCTTCCTCAGGTCCTTCGGTAGCAAAACAGTGACGGGGGCAACAGAATCCCAGAAAGAAAGACAGGCCAAACGAAAGAAAAGGAGGAGGAAAGGCAGGAAGCGACTGGTCGGTCTCCAGCCGTGTGTACAGTCCGCTGGGCCCGCCGGGCCGGGCCGGCGCCGGGGGTCTCTGCTCCGGGAGAGGAGGCGCTGGGCCCCTCCTGCACTCCCGGGCCCCGGCTCAGTCCTCGTCCCCCAGCAGGCTGCCGGCGGGCCCCGGGGGGGCGTGTCGGGGCGCCGGGCTGGCGCCCTCGCTGTCCGTGTTGTTGGAGGAGGAGGGGGGCGGCGGGGGCGGCGGGGGCGGCACCAGCGCCAGGCGGGGCGGCGGGGGCGCGATGGAGCGGGTCGAGGAGGCGGCCGACGCCGGGCCCGGCCGCAGGCTCTGGATCCGCCGGCACTCCTGGCAGATGCGGATGTGGGTGCAGCTCCGGGGGGGGGCGGCGGGCGGGGCGGGGGGCGCGGGGGGGGGCGTGGTGTTGGCCCCCAGCGGGTCCTCCAGCAGTCTCTGCGGCCCCGGGCCCATCTCCGCCGGGCCGCCCCCCCCGCCCGTCAGGGGCCCCGCCCCGCTGTACAGCTTCCCGTTGCTCAGGCGCATCTCCCGCGCGAGGCGCAGGGGCCGCGGGGCCCCCAGGGACAGCCGGGCCCCGTAGCGGCCCACGCCCCCCACCCCCAGGGGGCGCCGTCGGCGGGACCGAGAGCTCTTCTTACAGGAGACAGCGTTCCGAAACTCCGACAGCATCTCCTGACACACCGAGACCTGGGAGAGAGAGAGAGAGAGAGAGGGGTCAATACAGACACACTGACTGGACACTCCAGTACATTAACACTGCACTGAGAGAGAGAGGGGTTAATACAGACACACTGACTGGACACTACAGGACATTAACACTGCACTGAGAGAGAGAGGGGTTAATACAGACACACTGACTGGACACTCCAGTACATTAAGACTGCACTGAGAGAGAGAGGGGTTAATACAGACACACTGGCTGGACACTCCAGTACATTAACACTGCACTGAGAGAGAGAGGGGTTCATACAGACACACTGACTGGACACTCCAGTACATTAACACTGCACTGAGAGAGAGGGGGGTTAATACAGACACACTGACTGGACACTCCAGTACATTAACACTGCACTGAGAGAGAGAGGGGTTAATACAGACACACTGGCTGGACACTCCAGTACATTAACACTGCACTGAGAGAGAGAGGGGTTCATACAGACACACTGACTGGACACTCCAGTACATGAACACTGCACTGAGAGAGAGAGAGAGGGGTTAATACAGACACACTGACTGGACACTCCAGTACATGAACACTGCACTGAGAGAGAGAGGGGTTAATACAGACACACTGGCTGGACACTCCAGTACATGAACACTGCACTGAGAGAGAGAGAGAGGGGTTAATACAGACACACTGACTGGACACTCCAGTACATGAACACTGCACTGAGAGAGAGAGAGAGGGGTTAATACAGACACACTGACTGGACACTCCAGTACATGAACACTGCACTGAGAGAGAGAGGGGTTAATACAGACACACTGGCTGGACACTCCAGTACATTAACACTGCACTGAGAGAGAGAGGGGTTCATACAGACACACTGACTGGACACTCCAGTACATGAACACTGCACTGAGAGAGAGAGAGGGGTTAATACAGACACACTGACTGGACACTCCAGTACATTAACACTGCACTGAGAGAGAGAGAGGGGTTCATACAGACACACTGACTGGACACTCCAGTACATGAACACTGCACTGAGAGAGAGAGGGGTTAATACAGACACACTGACTGGACACTCCAGTACATGAACACTGCACTGAGAGAGAGAGAGGGGTTAATACAGACACACTGACTGGACACTCCAGTACATTAACACTGCACTGAGAGAGAGAGGGGTTCATACAGACACACTGACTGGACACTCCAGTACATGAACACTGCACTGAGAGAGAGAGGGGTTCATACAGACACACTGACTGGACACTCCAGTACATGAACACTGCACTGAGAGAGAGAGAGAGGGGTTAATACAGACACACTGACTGGACACTCCAGTACATGAACACTGCACTGAGAGAGAGAGGGGTTAATACAGACACACTGGCTGGACACTCCAGTACATTAACACTGCACTGAGAGAGAGAGGGGTTCATACAGACACACTGACTGGACACTCCAGTACATTAACACTGCACTGAGAGAGAGAGGGGTTCATACAGACACACTGACTGGACACTCCAGTACATGAACACTGCACTGAGAGAGAGGGGTTAATACAGACACACTGGCTGGACACTCCAGTACATTAACACTGCACTGAGAGAGAGAGGGGTTAATACAGACACACTGACTGGACACTCCAGTACATTAACACTGCACTGAGAGAGAGGGGTTAATACAGACACACTGGCTGGACACTCCAGTACATTAACACTGCACTGAGAGAGAGAGGGGTTAATACAGACACACTGACTGGACACTCCAGTACATTAACACTGCACTGAGAGAGAGGGGTTCATACAGACACACTGACTGGACACTCCAGGACATTAACACTGCACTGAGAGAGAGAGAGGGGTTAATACAGACACACTGACTGGACACTCCAGTACATGAACACTGCACTGAGAGAGAGAGGGGTTAATACAGACACACTGGCTGGACACTCCAGTACATTAACACTGCACTGAGAGAGAGAGGGGTTAATACAGACACACTGACTGGACACTCCAGTACATTAACACTGCACTGAGAGAGAGAGGGGTTAATACAGACACACTGACTGGACACTCCAGTACATTAACACTGCACTGAGAGAGAGGGGTTAATACAGACACACTGACTGGACACTCCAGTACATTAACACTGCACTGAGAGAGAGGGGTTAATACAGACACACTGACTGGACACTTCAGTACATTAACACTGCACTGAGAGAGAGGGGTTAATACAGACACACTGCACTGAGAGAGAGCACACAGACTGGCACAAACATAGATACAATGAAGAGTGGACAGACATGATGGCAGAGTGGCGGCGCGCTGTCATAGCAACCTACTGGTGTATGTCTGTGTCTGTTGCTGTGATGTCGTACCTCGTCAGTCTCAGCCGAGCGTCGTGTTGACCAGACAAACTCCATAATGGCGACAAAAACAGCGATGATGAGGCCACAGATCAGCACCACAAAGATGCCTCCAATGTTCTCCATCCCCAGTCCTGAGGTTACAATAAACTATAAATATGTAACACTGTACACACTGTAGAATAATACTATATCACACTGACAGAGTACTGTACACACTGTAGAGTTATACTATATCACACTGACAGAGCACTGTACACACTGTAGAGTTATACTATATCACACTGACAGAGTACTGTACACACTGTAGAATAATACTATATCACACTGACAGAGTACTGTACAGACTATAGAATAATACTATATCACACTGACAGAGTACTGTACAGACTGTAGAATAATACTATATCACACTAGCAGAGTACTGTACAGACTGCAGAATAATACTATATCACACTGACAGAGTACTGTACAGACTGTAGAATAATACTGTATCACACTGACAGAGTACTGTACACACTGTAGAATAACACACACACACTCACACACACTCTATACACACACACTCACTCACACACACACACACCTTTGGCCCGGTGATCCTCCTCCTTGGGACACTGCCCTCCCTCCCACCAGCGCCTCTTCAGGATTTCCAGCCTGTTGTTCTCCTGCAGCTGCAGGATGGCCAGAGTGATCTCATCCCGGAACGGAGAGCCTGAGAGAGGCACAGTCAGACACAGGCTCTCTGGGAAGAGCTGGGAGCACTGAGGTACCTCTGTCCTGTCTCTCCCCTGTTTCTGGTCTCTCTCTCCCCTGTCTCTCCCTCTCACCCCTGTCTCTCCTGTCTCTCTCCCCTGTCTCTCCTGTCTCTCCCTCTCTCCCCTGTCTCTCCCTTGTCTCTCCCTCTCTCCCCTGTCTCTCTCCCTGTCTCCCTCTCTCCCGTCTCTCCCTCTCTCCCCTGTCTCTTCCTCTCTCCCCTGTCTCTCCCTCGTCTCCCCCGTGTCTCTCCCTCTGTCTCTCCCTCTCTCTCCCCTGTCTCTCCCTCTCTCCCTTGTTTCTCCCTCTCTCTCCCTGTCTCTCCCCCCTGTCTCCCCCGTGTCTCTCCCGTCTCTCCCCCGTGTCTCCTCTCACCCAGCGGCATGCCGATGCCGTAGCCCTTGGTGTCCAGCAGGCCCCCGATCTGCGTGAGGTTGCAGTTGAGGCGCCGGTGGTACTCGTTCATGGTGCTCTCCAGCAGGAAGGCGTACTTGGAGTTGAGCACGCGGGCGATGCCCTCCTCCGTGCTCTTCACAAACACGCTGGGCTGCTTGGACAGCATGTAGTTCCACATGCGCTGGTACGTCTGGTAGCGCGAGTTCTGGAGAGGAGAGGGGAGAGAGTGGGGGGGAGAGGGGAGGGGAGAGAGGAGGGAGAGAGGGGAGAGATGGGGGAGAGAGGAGGGAGAGAGGGGAGGGGAGAGAGCAAGGGGGAGAGGAGGGAGAGAGGAGAGGGATGGGGGAGAGAGGAGAGTAGGGGCAGAGAGGAACAGAGAGAGGAGAGTGTCAGCACACCCATTACAAAGCCTGACGTACCCCCACACTGCACTAAGCCCAGGAGAGGGAGGACTGAGGAAGATTAACAGGGACAGAGGAAGTTCAGACCAGACACCCCTCCACTGGACCGTACCATGAAGAAGGTCATGGTGCTCCCCCCATGGATGGTGCCGTACTCGATGTTGGTTTGGTCCGCTAGGTCGTCGGCCGACTCGATGGGCACCTCCATGCGCTGCACCGTGAGGAAGGCGGCCAGGTTCGCCGTGTAAGAGGAGATGATGATGAGTGTGAAGGCCCACCTGAGAGAGGGGTTACAGCACAGAGAGAGAGAGATGGGTTAGAGGACAGAGAGAGAGGGGTTACAGCACAGAGAGAGAGGGGGGTTACAGCACAGAGAGAGGGGTTAGAGGACAGAGAGAGAGGGGTTAGAGGACAGAGAGAGAGAGAGGGGTTACAGCACAGAGAGAGAGAGGGGTTAGAGGACAGAGAGAGAGGGGTTAGAGGACAGAGAGAGAGAGAGGGGTTACAGCACACAGAGAGAGGGTTTAGAGGACAGAGAGAGAGGGGGTTTACAGCACAGAGAGAGAGGGGGTTTAGAAGACAGAGAGAGAGGGGGTTTACATCACAGAGAGAGAGGGGGGTTAGAAGACAGAGAGAGGGGTTGAAGGACAGAGAGACGGGCGCACTGACCAGACTCCACTGACACAGCGAGTGGACAGCGCCCTGGGCATGATCTCAGAGCCCTGCTGCATGAACCCGCCCACTGGGAACCACAGGCTGTTGCCCAGCGTGTACTGGTTCTCCAGCACGTCCCTCCTCTCCCGCAGACAGGGGTGCGGATTGTACCACTCGTAGGGGCTGAGCCTGGACACAGGGAGAGACGGAGACACTGGTCAGGTGGTACAGTCCACCAGCACGCCACTGGCACAGAGGGGTACTCACAGCTGCTTTCAGACTGATGGACAGGTGTGTGTGCCAGTGAGACAGGAGTGTGTCACACAGACAGGTGTGTGTGCCAGTGAGACAGGTGGGTGTGTGTGTGTGTCAGTGAGACAGACAGCTATGTGTGTGTGTGGATCAGTGAGACAGGTGTGTGTGAATCAGTGAGACAGGTGTGTGTGTGTCAGTGAGACAGACAGGTGTGTGTGGATCAGTGAGACAGGTGTGTGTGAATCAGTGAGACAGGTGTGTGTGTCAGTGAGACAGACAGGTGTGTGTGTGGATCAGTGAGACAGACAGCTATGTGTATGTGTGTGGATCAGTGAGACAGGTGTGTGTGAATCGGTGAGACAGGTGTGTGTGTGTCAGTGAGACAGACAGGTGTGTGTGTGTGTGGATCAGTGCGACAGGTGTGTGTGTGTGTGTGTGTGGATCAGTGCGACAGGTGTGTGTGTGTGTGGATCAGTGAGACAGGTGTGTGTGTGGGGATCAGTGAGACAGGTGTGTGGGTGTGTGTGGATCAGTGCGAGAGGTGTGTGTGTCTGTGTGTGGATCAGTGAGACAGGCATGTGTGTGTGTGTGGATCAGTGCGACAGGTGTGTTACCTGGCGGCCAGGAAGAGCACACAGCTGACAGCCAGGTACGCCAGCAGCATGAAGAGCCAGACCGCAGGAGAAAAGGGGTCCAGGAAGGAGAAGTATCCCGGCTTGCGGCCCTGCGGGGAGAGCAGGGTCACACGCATCCTGCAGCACCCCGACCCTCGCCTGAGCACCCCGACCACGTCCCTCAGAGTGCAGAGGCACCACTTCTCCCAGAACAACCACCCCGGGTCCCAGTTCTCATTCAGACCTGCGGCCGCAGCCTTGCTCAGCAGCAGATTCTCTTCCTCATGTTGACGCCTAATGTTTGTTTTGTGTGTTTCTTTATATTGTCTGCGGCTGTATAACAAACTGCCCCTTGGGGATAATGAAGATTCTCTCAGAGGTGACAATGGGGTCTGTTAGGAGCCGCAATCTCTCCTGCCACCACTGGAGGGCAACATTCACGTCTATTCTGAGCTGCAATCTCTCCTGCCACCACTGGAGGGCAACATTCAGGTCTATTCTGAGCCGCAATCTCTCCTGCCACCACTGGAGGGCAACATTCAGGTCTATTCTGAGCCGCAATCTCTCCTGCCACCACTGGAGGGCAACATTCACGTCTATTCTGAGCTGCAAAGCGTGGCTGGTATTCGATCTAATCTCCCTTCTCCGCCCTCGCTCTCTTCCCCTCTCCCTGACCCCCCTCACCAGGTGCACTCGGTACAGGATGCTGATCCCCAGGGTCATGAAGGGCTTGGAGAAGTCGATCACCTTCTCTCGCTCGGCAGTGATGGTGAAGCCGGCAACTGCCAGGTCTGCTTTCTGAGGGGGAGGGAGAGGAGGAGGAGAGAGAGAGGAAGAGGAGGAGAGAGGGAGAGGGAGAGGAGGTGAGAGAGGGAGAGGAGGAGGAGGGAGAGAGGAAGAGGAGGAGAGAGGGAGAGGAGGTGAGAGAGGGAGAGGAGGAGGAGAGAGAGAGGAAGAGGAGGAGAGAGGGAGAGGGAGAGGAGGAGAGAGAGAGGAAGAGGAGGGGAGAGAGGGAGAGGAGGGGAGAGAGGGAGAGGAGGAGCAGAGAGAGAGGGAGAGGAGGTGAGAGAGGGAGAGTATGAGAAGGAGAGGAAGAGGGTGAGAGAGGGAGAGGAGGAGGAGGAGTGGAAGAGGGTGAGAGAGGGCGAGGAAGAGTAGAAGGAGTGGAAGAGGGTGAGAGAGGGAGAGGAGGAGGAGGAGAGAGGGAGAGGAGGAGAGATGAGG
This sequence comes from Lepisosteus oculatus, assembly GCF_040954835.1. Lineage (NCBI taxonomy): Eukaryota > Metazoa > Chordata > Actinopteri > Semionotiformes > Lepisosteidae > Lepisosteus > Lepisosteus oculatus. The sequence continues at coordinate 9,809,217 of NC_090722.1, read as the reverse complement.
TTACTGCTGCGCCTCTGTTCAACAGTCACACTGCTCTCCCTGACGACCTCCCAGAGGCCTGACACTCCATTAATTAACACGCACTGTCTAATTAACCAGCGTGCTAATGACTGCCAATGGATCCCCGGACAGCTCTCTGCACACAGGGCTCTGCGCTGCAGCGACAGTGTGGTGCACCAGCTCCTCGCCACGTCCCCCGGTCTCAGAGCCCCGATAACGGGGTCCCCCACCCCAGTACTACAGCGCCCCTACAGTGCGTCCTGTTCGTGAGCTCCCGGACTGTTCTGAGCTCTGCCAGCTGTAGAACGCAGAACGATTCATCATCATCATCATCATCATCATCATAATGCCTTTCCAGCCCCTAGCACGCTGCACACAGCGAAGAGTAAAAGATGGAAATGAAGCCAGCACGAGAGCCCAGGGTATTCGCACACAGGCCCTGGTGAGGAGGAGTGTGGGTTAGACCAGTCAGGGGACCTGCTTCTCGCAGAGTCGGAGGAAGGGTTAACGAGGCCGTCAGGCTGATTACCCTGTTGATGAGCTCCCCCACCATGCCCGTCCAGGAGCCGTTGGGCTCAGGGGCGCCGTACAGACCGTCGTCCACCAGCTTGATGCTGTAGGAGAACTTGAGGATGTCGGCCAGCTCCTTCAGCATGTCCACGCAGAAGCCCTCGTACTGGTCATTGCCCGCGAACTCCTGGTAGTTCGTCTTCCGCATCACGTAGGGGTCCTCCTGCGCAGACACACAGCGGCGTCACACAGCGGCAGAGAGTGCAGCCTGACCTCACCAACATGGCGGCCCCCCGCCAACAGGCACACATTGCCCTTACCAGTATGGTGGTGACTGTGAGCGTCTTGTTGGCCAGGGTCTCGGACACGTTGATGTCCAGAGAGGTGGAGTTCATCACCAGGGTGTTGTTGGAGAACCAGATACCGATCTGAGAGACACACAGGAGAGGGAGAGGCGTTTGTTCAGGCAGACAGAGACAGGATTTCGGAGCCTTATCCTCTTTGAGCCCGAAAATGCTTGACTTTTTAACACCCCCCCCCCCTCCTCAAACCACCCCCACTTGGGCATGACCCCTGACCCCAGGCTGACCTCTTTGTGACCCCTGCGGTGCTTCTCCAGGATGCGGAGAGTGTAGTTGATCCTCTGGCCTTTGCTGTTGAATTCCACCCGCCCTGTCAGTCCGTCGTACTCCACCTGGGAGGGCGAGATCGGGGCACGGAGGTCAGAGACAGGCAGGGAGACAGGCAGACAGAGAGACAGGTGCACAAACAGACAAGCAGACAGGTGCAGAAACATACAGGCAGAGAGACAGGCACACAGAGAGGCAGAGAGACAGGCACACAGAGAGATAGGTGCACAAACAGGCAGACAGACAGGCAGACAGGTGCAGAAACATACAGACGGAGAGACAGGCACACAGACAGGCAGAGAGACAGGCAGACAGAGATAGGTGCACAAACAGACAGGCACACAGACAGGCAGAGAGACAGGCAGACAGAGATAGGTGCACAAACAGACAGGCACACAGACAGAGAGACAGACACACCGACAGACAGACAGAGAGGGACTGACCATTCTCAGGTAGTTCATCAGGCTGGTGCCGTGTTGCCAGATATGGGAAGAGTTGCAGGACAGAGGCTTGACCCCGATCTCCTGGCTGCGGTTCAGCTCTCTCACTGCGCTGACCACAACGTGAACCGCATCAAACATCAGGGCTGAGGACAGCTGAGAGAGAGAGGGGTCAATACAGACACTGACTGGACACTCCAGTACATGAACACTGCACTGAGAGAGAGAGGGGTTCATACAGACACACTGACTGGACACTCCAGTACATTAACACTGCACTGAGAGAGAGAGGGGTTAATACAGACACACTGACTGGACACTCCAGTACATTAACACTGCACTGAGAGAGAGAGGGGTTCATACAGACACACTGACTGGACACTACAGTACATGAACACTGCACTGAGAGAGAGAGGGGTTAATACAGACACACTGACTGGACACTCCAGTACATTAACACTGCACTGAGAGAGAGGGGGGTTAATACAGACACACTGACTGGACACTCCAGTACATTAACACTGCACTGAGAGAGAGAGGGGTTAATACAGACACACTGACTGGACACTCCAGTACATTAACACTGCACTGAGAGAGAGGGGTTCATACAGACACACTGACTGGACACTCCAGTACATTAACACTGCACTGAGAGAGCTCTCACCGCTGGTCCTGGGTATGGGTTGAGATCACAGCTCTCTCTCCAAGAGAGGTTGAGGCTGCGAATGAACTCTAGATAGAAGGGATGGCTGGTGTTAAACATGGAGAATCCGACAATGTTGGATTGGTCATCCACCACGTCATCTAACCTGAGCAGAGGGAAATCCTGAGAGAAGAGAGAAGGAGAAAGAGAGTCACAGCGAGGGACAGTCACAGTGGGGGAGAGACATAGTGTGGACAGGCACAGTGAGGGAGAGACACAGTGAGGGACATAGGGAGGGAGAGACACAGTGAGGGAGAGACATTGTGAGAGAGAGACACAGTGAGGGAGTGTCACAGTGAGGGACAGATACAGTGAGGGAGAGTCACAGTGAGGGACAGTCATAGTTAGGGACAGATACATTGAGGGAGGGTCACAGTGAGGGACAGATACAGTGAGGGACAGATACAGTGAGGGAGAGTCACAGTGAGGGACAGTTACAGTGAGGGACAGATACAGTGAGGGACAGATACAGTGAAAGAGAGTCACAGTGAGGGACAGTCATAGTTAGGGACAGATACAGTGAGGGAGAGTCACAGTGAGGGACAGATACAGTGAGGGAGAGTCACAGTGAGGGACAGTCACAGTGAGGGACAGATACAGTGAGGGACAGTCACAGTGAGGGACAGTCACAGTGAGGGACAGTCACAGTGAGGGACAGATACAGTGAGGGACAGTCACAGTGAGGGACAGATACAGTGAAAGAAAGTCACAGTGAGAGACAGATACAGTGAGGGAGAGTCACAGTGAGGGACAGATACAGTGAGGGACAGATACAGTGAGGGACAGATACAGTGAAAGAGAGTCACAGTGAGGGACAGTCATAGTTAGGGACAGATACAGTGAGGGAGAGTCACAGTGAGGGACAGATACAGTGAGGGAGAGTCACAGTGAGGGACAGTCACAGTGAGGGACATATACAGTGAGGGAGAGTCACAGTGAGGGACAGTCACAGTGAGGGAGAATCACAGTGAGGGACAGATACAGTGAGGGACAGTCACAGTGAGGGACAGATACAGTGAAAGAAAGTCACAGTGAGAGACAGATACAGTGAGGGAGAGTCACAGTGAGGGACAGATACAGTGAGGGACAGATACGGTGAGGGAGTATCACAGTGAGGGACAGTCACAGTGAGGGAGAGTCACAGTGAGGGACAGATACAGTGAGGGACAAATACAGTGAGGGAGAGTCACAGTGAGGGAGAGTCACAGTGAGGGACAGATACAGTGAGGGACAGTCACAGTGAGGGAGAGTCACAGTGAGGGACAGTCACAGTGAGGGACAGATACAGTGAGGGACAGTCACAGTGAGGGAGAGTCACAGTGAGGGAGAGTCACAGTGAGAGACAGATACAGTGAGGGAGAGTCACAGTGAGGGACAGATACAGTGAGGGACAGTCACAGTGAGGGAGAGTCACGGTGAGGGACAGATACAGTGAGGGACAGATACAGTGAGGGACAGTCACAGTGAGGGACAGATACAGTGAGGGACAGTCACAGTGAGGGACAGATACTGTGAGGAAAAGAACTGTCTTAATTATCAAAGCTCTGGAAATACTGCTATTGCGATTCTTCCAAACAAAGAATTAGTGAAAGAGAATTTGTCCTGTGACGAGTCTTACCATGGTAGTGAGGATGAACTTGTAGAATGCTGATGTCATCCCCAGCTCCGCTGCCTGGGGGAGAGAGAGTGAAGGAGTGAGAGATTCATGTGTTGCACGGGTCAGACAGGATCTGTGCTGTCGCAGAATTACTGTAGCTGCTCTGTCTTTGATGAGGAAGAATTGGAAGACAAGTTTATATTCCCATTCTTGCATTCCATATTCTGGGTGTTTTATGATGTACTTCTGCTATTCTAGATGTATTAGAGCTTATTCCAGGTGCAGGAGTAGATAACCACCTGCTGCAGGAGATGTTGTCTTTACCTTCTTGAGGATGAGGTAGGAGATGGAGGCGTTGGCGTCGATGATGATGGTGGCCACTTTGTCATCCCGAATCTCCTTCAGCAGGGGGGTGGGGTCGTGGCTGTCATCCAGCATCCGGATCGACAGCGTGTCCCGGGAGATGAGGAACTTCCGCACCAGCTCCTCCAGTCTCAGCAGGCCTGGGTGGGGCGAGACAGAGGGGTCAGGCGGGCGTGTCTCACAGGGAGAGAGGTCCCTGCTCTCCACAGGGACGCGGACTGAGCGGCGACCTGCCCTCTCGCCCGCCGGTGGCTCAGGGCGCCGTGAAGGAGGAGAGGGAAGAGGGACCAGAGACACCACAAGCCCAGAGTGAGTTCAGAGCGATCATGGTGAGTGCTGGTGAGTACAGGGTGGGTTTGGGTACAGTGTGAGTGGAGTGGGAGTAGATGATGTGTACAGTGGGAGTAGATGATGTGTACAGTGTGAGTGGAGTGGGAGTAGATGATGTGTACAGTGGGAGTAGATGATGTGTACAGTGTAAGTGGAGTGGGAGTAGATGATGTGTACAGTGGGAGTAGATGATGTGTACAGTGTGAGTAGAGTGGGAGTAGATGATGTGTACAGTGTGAGTGGAGTGGGAGTAGATGATGTGTATAGTGGAAGTAAATGATGTGTACAGTGTAAGTGGAGTGGGAGTAGATGATGTGTACAGTGGGAGTAGATGATGTGTACAGTGTAAGTGGAGTGGGAGTAGATGATGTGTACAGTGGGAGTAGATGATGTGTACAGTGTGAGTGGAGTGGGAGTAGATGATGTGTACAGTGGGAGTAGATGATGTGTACAGTGGGAGTGGAGTGGGAGTAGATGATGTGTACAGTGGGAGTAGATGATGTGTACAGTGTGAGTGGAGTGGGAGTAGATGATGTGTACAGTGGGAGTAGATGATGTGTACAGTGTGAGTGGAGTGGGAGTAGATGATGTGTACAGTGGGAGTAGATGATGTGTACAGTGGGAGTGGAGTGGGAGTAGATGATGTGTACAGTGGGAGTAGATGATGTGTACAGTGTGAGTGGAGTGGGAGTAGATGATGTGTACAGTGGGAGTAGATGATGTGTACAGTGGGAGTGGAGTGGGAGTAGATGATGTGAACAGTGGGAGTAGATGATGTGTACAGTGTGAGTGGAGTGGGAGTAGATGATGTGTACAGTGGGAGTAGATGATGTGTACAGTGTGAGTGGAGTGGGAGTAGATGATGTGTACAGTGGGAGTAGATGATGTGTACAGTGTGAGTGGAGTGGGAGTAGATGATGTGTACAGTGGGAGTAGATGATGTGTACAGTGTGAGTGGAGTGGGAGTAGATGATGTGTGCAGTGTGAGTAGAGTGTGAGTAGATGATGTGTACAGTGCGTGGTCACTCACACTCTGCCTTGGCACAGATGAGGCTGGCAGAGGGGTAGCTGAAGGACTGCAGGATGGCGCCGACGGCCAGGCTCAGGTCCTCGTTGCTGGGATACAGACTGACCGAAGCAAAGCGCAGGTAGGGCAGCCTGGGCGTCTCCTCTGGACCGATCTTCACATGAGGGATCTGAGGGAGAGGACACAGTTATCACACACAGACACACACAGACACACACAGTTATCACACACAGATAGACACACAGAGACACACAGGTAGACACACAGAGACACACAGACAGACACACAGAGACACACAGGCAGATACACAGAGACACACAGACAGAAACACATACAGACACACAGAGACACACAGGCAGATACATAGAGACACACACAGACAAACAGAGACACAGAGACAAAGAAACACAAACAGGCAGAAACACACATAGAGGCACAGAGACACAAACAGACAGACAGACAGACAGACAGACAGACAGAGACACAGACACACACAGAGACACACAGACAGACAGGCACACAGGCACAGAGACACAGACACACACAGACAAACCCAGAGAGACACAGACAGGCACACAGGCACAGAGACACAGACATGCACAGACAAACCCAGAGAGACAGGCCCAGAGACACAGACACACAGAGACACAGACAGACAGAGACAGGCACACAGACAGGCCCAGTCTCTTACCTCTTTCTCTCCGCAGATGTGACTCACAGTTGACCCAGAGGCTGGGCTGGACGCAGGGCCTAAAACTGAGACCACACCCTTCGGCAAAATCTGACACACTGAGAGAGGAAAGGGCAGGCAGAGAGAGGGGCAGAGAGGGCAGGAGAGAGGAGTGAGAGAAGGTTTAGAGGGAGGAGGAGACAGAGAAGGATGTAGTGAGGTGAGAGAGAAGAGGAGAGAGGGAAGAAAAAGGAGGTCAGTACAGCCGCCAGTGACAGGCCGAGTGTACAGTGTGAACAAGCTGGGACTCAGGAACACCCACTGGTGTCGGTGGTCTCGTACTGGGAGTCCCTCGGCAGGTCGAAAATGTCCACTTCGACCCGGGCCTTCGCTGGCACCTCGCTCACACTGTTGATGTTCTCTCTGGCCAGAGCCAAGGCCAGGCGCTCCCCTCGGCCACACACCGACTGGTCATCAAGAATCGCAGCTGGACAGAGAGAGAGGGGTTCATACAGACACTGACTGGACACTCCAGTACATTAACACTGCACTGAGAGAGAGGGGTTAATACAGACACACTGACTGGACACTCCAGTACATGAACACTGCACTGAGAGAGAGAGGTTAATACAGACACACTGACTGGACACTCCAGTACATGAACACTGCACTGAGAGAGAGAGGTTAATACAGACACACTGACTGGACACTCCAGTACATTAACACTGCACTGAGAGAGAGAGGGGTTAATACAGACACACTGACTGGACACTCCAGTACATTAACACTGCACTGAGAGAGAGAGGGGTTAATACAGACACACTGACTGGACACTCCAGTACAATAACACTGCACTGAGAGAGAGAGGGGTTAATACAGACACACTGACTGGACACTCCAGTACATTAACACTGCACTGAGAGAGAGAGGGGTTAATACAGACACACTGACTGGACACTCCAGGACATGAACACTGCACTGAGAGGGAGGAGTAGTGAGAGTGTGTCATGTACAGTAGATGTGTGTGCTGGGTGTTTGCAGTAAACTGTGTTATTACCTCATTAGAGCTTTGTACATTAACGACTAATTTAATCAGAAATAAGTGGTTGCGACACAGCTGCTCATATAAACACTGTACAACCTTCTTTTCCAGCACTGAAAACAATAATCGTATTAATATCAATTATTCATTTCAGTGGTGGCAATAATAATGACAGTAGAATTAATCTGAAAATGAATTGTGCTGTTATTTTAAATGGGAGTGAAAGTTCAGAAAAAAGAGAGGAAAGAGGGGAGAAGTAAGAGGGAGGAGAGAGAGGAGAAGGAGGAGAGGAGAGAGGGGAGAAGGGGAGAGAGGAGAGGAGAAGGAGGAGAGAGAGGAGAGAGGAGAGAGGGGAGAGGAAAAGGAGGAGAGAGAGGAGAGAGGAGCGACTGAGAGGAGAGAGGGGTGGTGGTAGAGAAAGGAGTGTTAAAGGAGAGGAGAGAGAGGAAGGGAGTGTGGGATAACTGTTCTGACTGTGGAAAGACTGTAATCAGTCATGACAAGAACGCTCTTTAAATTGTATTGACCTGACTTGTGTGGGTCAGAGTCAGAGCTGTGTAGCTCTTGTACAGGTGTGTCAAGAGAGGACAGGATACTACAGGCTGTATGACTGTGTAGCGGTTGTGTGTGGTTGTGTAGTGGTGTCATTCTCAGAGAGGACAGGATGTTTCAGGCTGTATGACTGTGTAGCAGTTGTGTGTGGTTGTGTAGTGGTGTCATTCTCAGAGAGGACAGGATGTTTCAGGCTGTATGACTGTGTAGCGGTTGTGTGTGGTTGTGTAGTGGTGTCATTCTCAGAGAGGACAGGATGTTTCAGGCTGTATGACTGTGTAGCAGTTGTGTGTGGTTGTGTAGTGGTGTCATTCTCAGAGAGGACAGGATGTTTCAGGCTGTATGACTGTGTAGCGGTTGTGTGTGGTTGTGTAGTGGTGTCATTCTCAGAGAGGACAGGATGTTTCAGGCTGTATGACTGTGTAGCGGTTGTGTGTGGTTGTGTAGTGGTGTCATTCTCAGAGAGGACAGGATGTTTCAGGCTGTATGACTGTGTAGCGGTTGTGTGTGGTTGTGTAGTGGTGTCATTCTCAGAGAGGACAGGATGTTTCAGGCTGTATGACTGTGTAGCGGTTGTGTGTGGTTGTGTAGTGGTGTCATTCTCAGAGAGGACAGGATGTTTCAGGCTGTATGACTGTGTAGCGGTTGTGTGTGGTTGTGTAGTGGTGTCATTCTCAGAGAGGACAGGATGTTACAGGCTGTATGACTGTGTAGCGGTTGTGTGTGGTTGTGCAGTGTGCGACTCACCTATTCTCAGAGAGGACAGGATGCTACAGACTGTATGACTGTGTAGCGGTTGTGTGTGGTTGTGCAGTGTGCGACTCACCTATTCTCAGAGAGGACAGGACGGTAGCCTGGCTGTAACGGGGCTGGACCACGGTCAGCAACAGGAAGAGGAAGTGAATCGACAGCAGCAGCGCTGGCAGAGCCGGCATCTTCCACTGCTCCTCATGGAGAACGGTCGTCTGGAGGCCCTGCTCTGCCACCTGCAGGACAGGACAGGTCATCACACTTTCCTGAACACAAGAAGAGACCCCAGGAATGGGAATATTCATCGTCTCAGTAGTACACCATCACCGTGTGTGTGTCTCAGTAGTACACCATCACAGTGTGTGTGTCTCAGCAGTACACCATCACCGCGTGTCTCAGTAGTACACCATCACCGCGTGTCTCAGTAGTACACCCACAGTGTGTCTCAGTAGTACACCATCACCGTGTGTGTGTCTCAGTAGTACACTATCACAGTGTGTTTGTGTCTCAGTAGTACACCCACGGTGTGTGTCGTTGTAGCAGTGTGCAGTATGTCTGGTGCTGGGTTTTGGCAGTGCTCATGGTGACCATGCAGAGAATCTGTACCACTGCAACTGTGAGAACGAAAGCCGTGAAATCGGAGATCTTAATTACCAACAGAGACCGAGAGACTCAGACAGAGGGAGAGAGACAGCCTGCAGCCCCAGGCAGTGAGTGAGAGAGACAGGAACGGGGAGAGAGAGAAAGGAGCTGCTGTATCTTTAACCTGGCTGTCAGGAACAAGTGTTAACACCATGTGAAATTCTCCCAAAGAAGAGGAGACAGAGAGAGACATTCCTTCAGAGTGCTGGAGGGGAGAGAACTGTGGTCTCTCACACCAGAGTGCTATGTTACCACACTGGGGTCACTGTGGTCTCTCACACCAGAGTGCTATGTTACCACACTGGGGTCACTGTGGTCTCTCACACCAGAGTGCTGTGTTACCACACTGGGGTCACTGTGGTCTCTCACACCAGAGTGCTGTGTTACTACACTGGGGTCACTGTGGTCTCTCACACCAGAGTGCTATGTTACCACACTGGGGTCACTGTGGTCTCTCACACCAGAGTGCTGTGTTACCACACTGGGGTCACTGTGGTCTCATACGAGAGTGCTGTGTTACCACACTGGGGTCACTGTGGTCTCTCACACCAGAGTGCTGTGTTACCACACTGGGGTCACTGTGGTCTCTCACACCAGAGTGCTATGTTACCACACTGGGGTCACTGTGGTCTCTCACACCAGAGTGCTATGTTACCACACTGGGGTCACTGTGGTCTCTCACACCAGAGTGCTGTGTTACCACACTGGGGTCACTGTGGTCTCTCACACCAGAGTGCTGTGTTACCACACTGGGGTCACTGTGGTCTCTCACACCGGAGTGCTATGTTACCACACTGGGGTCACTGTGGTCTCTCACACCAGAGTGCTATGTTACCACACTGGGGTCACTGTGGTCTCTCACACCAGAGTGCTATGTTACCACACTGGGGTCACTGTGGTCTCTCACACCGGAGTGCTATGTTACCACACTGGGGTCACTGTGGTCTCTCACACCAGAGTGCTGTGTTACCACACTGGGGTCACTGCGGTCTCACGTGCCGGAGCACTGAGAGTGCGGTCTCTCTCTCAATAACACACCGACACAGACCTCAATAACACATTGACACACACCACAATAACAAACTGCCACACACCACCATAATACACTGACATGCACCACAATAATTCACTGACACACACCACAATAATTCTCTGACACGCACCACGATAACACACTGACATGCACCACAATAATTCACTGACATGCATCACAATAACACACTGACACACACCACAATAATTCTCTGACACGCACCACGATAACACACTGACATGCACCACAATAATTCACTGACATGCATCACAATAACACACTGACACACACCACAATAATTCTCTGACACGCACCACGATAACACACTGACATACACCACAATAATTCACTGACACACACCACAATAATTCACTGACACGCACCACGATAACACACTGACACGCACCACAATAATTCACTGACATGCATCACAATAACACACTGACACACACCACAATAATTCACTGACACACACCACATTAATTCACTGATATACAGATTGACACAGACTACAATAACGCACTGACACACACCACGATAATTCACTGACATGCACCACAATAACAAACTGATACACACAACAATAATTCACTGATATACACAATTACACAGACGGCAATAACACACTGACACACCACAATAATTCCCTGACACACACATCGACACAGACCACAATAACACACAGCAGAAAGACACACAGACCCATGAAAGACAGGTGGGCAGGGGCTGGTTTATTCTCTCTGTCCATCAGTCTGTTTGTGAATCTGTACAGCTCTGCACGTTTCTCTAAGGAGGCCAGTTGTTGTGTCAGACAAGCAAAGATCGGAATGACACTGTGTCAGAGACTCTCAGAGTCAGCTCTCTGAGATCTGCAGGGACACCAGGTCACAGCTCAGCAGTTCACACACAGAGTGACCCAGGACTGGTGCAGACATGGTGTGCAGTAACAGTGTGGTAAATCTCTGCGCTCTCGCAGTCCAGTGCAGTAACAGTGTGGTAAATCTCAGCGCTCTCGCAGTCCAGTGCAGTAACAGTGTGGTAAATCTCAGTGCTCTCACAGTCCAGTGCAGTAACAGTGTGGTAAATCTCTGCGCTCTCGCAGTCCAGTGCAGTAACAGTGTGGTAAATCTCAGTGCTCTCACAGTCCAGTGCAGTAACAGTGTGGTAAATCTCTGCGCTCTCACAGTCCAGTGCAGTAACAGTGTGGTAAATCTCTGCGCTCTCGCAGTCCAGTGCAGTAACAGTGTGGTAAATCTCAGTGCTCTCACAGTGCAGGTAACAGAGCCTGCACAGTGGATCTCTAGTTCTGTGGGCAGTAGGACAGCGGCTGTGTCTGTGTCTGTGTCTGTGTCTGTGACCTGTACGGTTTCGTCTCTCGCTCTGCCCTGAGGCCTGCTGCCGTGGCAACAGGAGCAGGTCGGAGAGGGAGTGGCAGCGTCACACTGCCGGGCGCAGAGAGAGCGACATCGCCTCTCTGTGGAGGGAGGGCTGTGGACACAGGGAGTGTGTCAGCCACATCCCCCTCCTCTGCAGGAGGCCCGTCTATTAATCTGCCCGTGAGCGGGGCGTCACAGGCCCCCGCACGATCAATACCCCACTGCCTGAATAATCATGAGAGCCACAGAGGGGGGTGGGACAGGAAGAGAGAGACAGGGGGAGAGAGACAGGGGTTAGAGAGAGACAGGGGGAGAGAGAGGGAGAGAGACAGGGGTTAGAGAGAGACAGGGGAGAGAGAGATACTGCAGAGAAAGAAGACTGGAAAGAGAGACACAGGGGAGAGAGAGAGAGAGACATAGGAGAGAGAGACAGGAGAGAGAGACACAGAGGGGAGAGAGAGAGATACTGCAGGGAGAGTAGAGACAGAAATAGAGACACAGGTGCACTTCCTACTGCACTGTGACAGACACTCTGGGATTAGAGAAACATTCTTCCCCAAATTCAGAAATCTAATCCCAGAGTTCCCTCACCTGCGGGAATCACAACAGGTCCCAATCCTGCTGGGAGAGGGAGGAGCGAACTCAGTTGAACTGGCAGCCTGTGAGTCTGTCTCCCAATGATGCTCAATATGTTTACAGTATATGTAAATATTTTATGATATGTCTTTGTTGTAAATGTCTGTTGATTTTATTTTATTTTTAGTTTTGTTTCGTGTTAATTTTATTATTTTTTTCTTGCTTTGGCAACACTGATTGTACCCATCGGTCATGCTAATAAACCACCTTGAATTGAAATGGAATTGAATTGAGTGGAGAGAGCTGGGAGAGCTGGGAGAGATGGGAGAAGAACAGACAGGGGACGGGGAAGAAGGGAGGCGATCTGGCCAGCAAGGAGAGGAGAAAACAGGGATGGAGGCCAAGTGGAAAAGCGGTCCCGAGGAGAGACAGACAGACCCACAGCACGGCGACTTATAAATACAGAGAGAGAAGCAGGTAGAGCCGAGAGAGGGAGAGGGAGTGGGAGAGAGGGCGTGGGAGGCAGAGAGCTCTATATTTAAATCCTGGTGCTCCAGCCTGAGTGACTGCGTGGTTTAGAACAGACTGCCTGCTCTACAGGAGGCTCCATGTACTGTTACGCTACCAACACGCTACCAACACGGATCCGACACGCCAACATCACACTACTATTCATGCCTCCAACGCACTACTGACATGCTGCCCACACACTACTAACACACCACCGGCACTCTACTAACATGCCCCTGGCGTGCTCCTGACACGCTACCAACACACTACTGACTCCCTGCCAACATGGTCCTGACACACCAACATCACAGCACTAACATGAAACGCTGGCAACACTAGCGGCTCACTACCAACACGGCACTGGCCAACTGTTAGTGAAGACATACGTGACCGTGTATTTACATCTGAGACCGGGGGGAACAACATTACACTTAGGGTGGCTGGAGTATGGAACAAGCTACAAGGCCATTCTGTTGAAGTTCATACTCTGGCTTCTTTCAAGGACTGGCTGGCGGAGATCCTCAGATCAAGTAGCTTATCACTTCCAAACAGGCTGCACTCTCCTGACACACTCGTTACACACTACTGTCACAGTACCTACACACTCCTGACACGCTATAGGACTGTCACACCTGGAGCGGATCAGACTGCTGTGCACTGGGAGTCTGACAGCACTGTCACACCTGGAGCGGATCAGACTGCTGGACACTGGGAGTCTGACTGACAGCACTGTCACACCTGGAGCGGATCAGACTGCACTGGGAGTCTGACTGACACACTGTAACACCTGGAGCGGATCAGACTGCTGTGCACTGGGAGTCTGACTGACACACTGTCACACCTGGAGCGGATCAGACTGCACTGGGAGTCTGACTGACAGCACTGTCACACCTGGAGCGGATCAGACTGCTGTGCACTGGGAGTCTGACTGACTGCTGTGTCCAGACTCCCAGTAACACCTGGAGCGGATCAGACTGCTGTCACTGGGAGTCTGACTGACAGCACTGTCACACCTGGAGCGGATCAGACTGCTGTGCACTGGGAGTCTAACTGACAGCCCTGTAACACCTGGAGCGGATCAGACTGCTGTGCACTGGGAGTCTGACTGACAGCACTGTCACACCTGGAGCGGATCAGACTGCTGTGCACTGGGAGTCTGACTGACACACTGTCACACCTGGAGCGGATCAGACTGCTGTCACTGGGAGTCTGACTGACAGCACTGTCACACCTGGAGCGGATCAGACTGTTGTGCACTGGGAGTCTGACTGACAGCACTGTAACTGCTTTGCACAGCAGACTGATCCGCTCCAGGTGTGACAGGGCTGTCAGTCAGACTCCCAGTGCACAGCAGTCTGATCCGCTCCAGGTGAGACAGTGTGTCAGTCAGACTCCCAGTGCACAGCAGTTTGATCCACTCCAGGTTTACAGTGTTGCCAGTCAGAATCCCAGTTTATAATGTTCTGATCCGCTCCAGGTGTGACAGTGCTGTCAGTCAGACTCCCAGTGTACAGCAGTCTGATCCGCTCCAGGTGTGACAGTGCTGTCAGTCAGACTCCCAGTGCACAGCAGTCTGATCCGCTCCAGGTGTGACAGGGCTGTCAGTCAGACTCCCAGTGCACAGCAGCCTGATCCACTCCAGGTTTACAGTGTTGCCAGTCAGAATCCCAGTTTATAATGTTCTGATCTGCTCCAGGTGTGACAGTGCTGTCAGTCAGACTCCCAGTGTACAGCAGTCTGATCCGCTCCAGGTGTGACAGTGCTGTCAGTCAGACTCCCAGTGCACAGCAGTCTGATCCGCTCCAGGTGTGACAGGGCTGTCAGTCAGAGACTGCTGTCAGCGGGACTTTACTGAAACACACCAGGACAACCTAGACCAGATGTGGACCCACTATCATATAATAAAGAGTGAAACAAAATGTTAGAAGATACAGTTAAAATGAAGAATCAAAATCAAGGGATGGTGTGTCGAAATTGTACGATTCTTTGGTATGACCTTTAGCTCAGGAGATGGTGTACAACTTTGCTCACCAAGGTTACAAACGAGACATGGCTGCCCTGGAGTCCCTCCAGGGAAGAGCAGCCCGGTGCATTCTGGGAGCTAGGTTAGGGAGCTGAATGCTTTCAGTCTTGAACACAGAAAACTACGATGAAAAGGATTCAACTAGTCAAAATCCTCAAAATCATCGACAAAGTCAAACCAGCAGCTTTCTCCAGAATTGACAGTGAGCCACGAACCAGAGGACACAAGTGGAAACTATAGGGGCGTGCGTTTAAAACTGAGAACAGGAGACACTTCCTACACAAAGGGCTGTTGGAGTGTGGAACAAGCTGCCCAGCCATGTTGTTGGAGACCATAACCTGACTGCTTTCAATAATCAGCTGGATGACATCCTGGGATCAATTAACTACTAATTACCAAATGGTTACGATGTGCCAAAAGGCCTCTTGTTGTAACTGTTCTTTTGTTCTCCAATACATACTTATACACAAATACTCACACGTGTAATTACACACACGCTGATATAAACCTGCCTACAGTGACAGAGAAACTACTTCAAACACACGTGCTCATGTGCTCACTAACAGTATGTTACACTCTTACCCTGATTTACACAGACTCACACACTGATAAACACTAACGCACACTGATCCACAGACACTGCTACACTTTTACACTAGTTCAAGCACACTCATTCACTGATACACAAACACTGCAACATTCTTACACTGATTCACACACACTGCTACACCCTGACACTGATTCACACGCATACTGTACACTCATACACACCAACACACACTGCTACACTCTCACCCCGATACACACTCTCACCCCGATACACACACACCGCTACACTCTCACCCCAATACACACACACTGCAACACTCTCACCCTGATACACACACCGCTACACTCTCACCCCGATACACACTCTCACCCCGATACACACACACTGCAACACTCTCACCCTGATACACACACCGCTACACTCTCACCCCGATACACACACACATTGCAACACTCTCACCCTGATACACACACCGCTACACTCTCACCCCGATACACACTCGTACCCTGATACACACACACTGTTACACTCTCACCCTGATACACACACACCGCTACACTCTCACCCTGATACACACACACTGCTACACTCTCACCCCAATACACACACACTGCAACACTCTCACCCTGATACACACACACTGCTACACTCTCACCCCAATACACACACACTGCAACACTCTCACCCTGATACACACACCGCTACACTCTCACCCTGATACACACACACCGCTACACTCTCACCCTGATACACACACACTGTTACACTCTCATCCTGATACACACACACTGTTACACTCTCACCCTGATACACACACACCGCTACACTTTCACCCTGATACACACACTGCTACACACTCACCCTGATACAAACACACTGCTACACCCTGACACTGAATCACACACACTGCTACATTCTGATACTGATTCACACACATACTGTTCACAGATACACACTAACACACACTGCTACACCCTGACACTGATTCACACACATACTGTTCACTGACACACACTGGCTAACACTGCTACACAGACTGATGGACGCACTCCCTGACACAAAGACACAGATCCACAGACTAATACAGACAGACTCACACTCACACACGCACACACGCACACCGGTACACACACGCAGCCCCGGAGAACAGCTCTACTCACAGAATGAAACGATGATGCTACAAACTGTCCGTGGTTTCCACTGGAATCAGCGCTGCTGCAGCCCGGAAAGCACGGAGTATCCAGCCAGAGATCCGAGGAATATCCCAGCAGGCAGGAGCTGGAAGGGGCCGTTGTGTTGTACGGATTGGGATAGGGAAGGCAGGCAGGCGAGTGGGGGCAGGGAACCAGGCTGGCTTAGTCCACAGGAGAATCCGTCAATCCCAGCCTGACCTCCCCTGAAACACCCCCGGCGCCCGGAATGCCGGTCTGGATGTGCCTTTGTTTTGGGAAAAGCCCGGACAAGAAGACGGAAGGAGCCCCACAAGCCCCGGAGGAGGCGGGGAAGAGCGAAACTCTCAGACGCAGCCCCCGACGCCGGAGAGAGAGAGAGAGAGAGAGAGGGAGAGGAGACCCGCTCTGCGGCTCGGCAGGGCTCGGCTCGGCCGGGCTCGGCTCGGGCGGACAGGTCCCTCCCCACTTCGCGGACGCGGACGCGCACGCGGACACCGGCGGCGGAGAGGACGAGGAGGAGATCAGGTTGTGCCGGTCCACCACCACCACCACCACCGACCCCCTGCCCAACCCCCCCCCCCACCCCAAAAAGCTGAAAGGAAGGCCTTCTCTCTCCCTCGCTCCCCCCCTCTCTCTCTGCGTGACGCGCGAAGCCGCCTCCCTCGGCCCCCCCTCTCGCTCGGAGCGGCTCCCCGCGAGCTGCTCACGGGCTGGAGCGCAGCGGCACAGCGGCCCGAGTTAGCAGCACAGGCGCTGGCGCCGGCGCCGGCCCAGGGCCCGCGGCTCGGGTTCGGGGTCCCCCCGCCTCTCTGCCGAACCCCAGCCTCCCGCGGCTCCCATCCCCACCCCCCCCCTCCCTGGCTCTGCCTCCCCTGAGCCGCCGCTGGTGCTGCTGCTGCTGCCTCCAGGCGCAAAGACCCCCTTATGCCTGCCCGCGCCCCCAGTCACCCCAGGGCGTCGCCGCGGAAACCGCAGGCCCACACACCCCTGGCCAGCGACCAGCTCCGGCGGCTCTGGGGCGCCCCCTGCTGGTCCCGGGAGACTTGGCGGGAAGAACCACGTCTCCGGCTTTCTTGGCCGAGACCGATCCCAAAAGATCCCAGCCGGACTCGGAGCGAACAACCCCAGGGGAAGGAGGGCAGGACCAATCCGAACAGAGGAAAGGAGGTGATGCGAGAAAATCCCAAGTCAAACCCGCCGAAAAACTGGGATAGACCACTTCTGCAAATAAATCCGTGACAGAAATCCACAGGTTTTCCAAAATCCCATTTCCACGTTTCTCTGAGGCTCTGGAGGTGTCCACATGGACAAAAACGAATGATCGTTTATTCCCCAGCAGAAGGTCCACAGGCTGTAGATGTTATTTTTTTTATCCAGTTTGGAAAAATCCGCAATAGAGGATTTGGGAACCCCGGGGGCTGTTGGGAATCCCGGCCCACTCTGGGACAGCAGGCAGAGAGAATGATTTGGGAAGTCCGGGGAGTCTGTCTGGCTGTGTTTTTATCCCGATGTTCCAGGGAACATTGCAGCCCATTTCGGAAAGCTTGAATCCCCCAGGAAGACTAATCCGAGTGGCAGCTGTGTGTCCAGTGGGGGAGTGCGGCTGCCTGCAGCGATCCCGGGAAAACAGAAAACAGGGAGAGAAGACGGGATTGTGAAAGACAGGAATATCACAACAGCTCAGCTGTGTCACTCCTGTACCCCCTCCTCTCCGACTCACTCCTGCACCCCCACCTCTCTGCCTCACTCCTGCACCCCCACCTCTCTGCCTCACTCCTGCACCCCCACCTCTCTGCCTCACTCCTGCACCCCCTCCTGTCTGCCTCACTCCTGTACCCCCTCCTCTCCGACTCACTCCTGCACCCCCACCTCTCTGACTCACTCCTGCACCCCCACCTCTCTGCCTCACTCCTGCACCCCCTCCTGTCTGCCTCACTCCTGCACCCCCTCCTCTGTGACTCACTCCTGTCTGCCTCACTCCTGTCTGACTCACTCCTGCACCCCCACCTCTCTGCCTCACTCCTGCACCCCCTCCTGTCTGCCTCACTCCTGCACCTCCTCCTCTGTGACTCACTCCTGCACCCCCTCCTGTCTGCCTCACTCCTGTCTGCCTCACTCCTGCACCCCCACCTCTCTGCCTCACTCCTGCACCCCCTCCTCTCTGACTCACTCCTGCACCCCCTCCTCTGTGACTCACTCCTGCACCCTCACCTCTCTGCCTCACTCCTCTCTGCCTCACTCCTGCACCCCCACCTCTCTGCCTCACTCCTGCACCCCCTCCTGTCTGCCTCACTCCTGCACCCCCACCTCTCTGCCTCACTCCTGCACCCCCACCTCTCTGCCTCACTCCTCTCTGCCTCACTCCTGCACCCCCACCTCTCTGCCTCACTCCTGCACCCCCTCCTGTCTGCCTCACTCCTGCACCCCCACCTCTCTGCCTCACTCCTGCACCCCCTCCTCTGTGCCTCACTCCTCTCTGACTCACACCTGCACTCCCCTCCTGTCTGCCTCACTCCTGTCTGCCTCACTCCTGCACCTCCTCCTCTCTGCCTCACTCCTCTCTGACTCACTCCTGCACCCCCTCCTGTCTGCCTCACTCCTGCACCCCCTCCTCTGTGCCTCACTCCTCTCTGACTCACTCCTGCACCCCCACCTCTCTGACTCACTCCTGCACCTCCTCCTATCTGCCTCACTCCTGCACCCCCTCCTCTCTGCCTCACTCCTTTCTGACTCACTCCTGCACCCCCTCCTGTCTGCCTCACTCCTGCACCCCCTCCTCTGTGCCTCACTCCTCTCTGACTCACTCCTGCACCCCCACCTCTCTGACTCACTCCTGCACCTCCTCCTATCTGCCTCACTCCTGCACCCCCTCCTCTGTGCCTCACTCCTGCACCCCCACCTCTCTGCCTCACTCCTGCACCCCCTCCTCTCTGCCTCACTCCTGCACCCCCTCCTCTCTGCCTCACTCCTGCACCCCCTCCTCTGTGCCTCACTCCTCTCTGACTCACTCCTGCACCCCCTCCTGTCTGTCTCACTCCTGCACCCCCTCCTCTGTGCCTCACTCCTCTCTGCCTCACTCCTGCACCCCCTCCTCTCTGCCTCACTCCTCTCTGACTCACTCCTGCACTCCCCTCCTGTCTGCCTCACTCCTGCACCCCCTCCTCTGTGCCTCACTCCTCTCTGCCTCACTCCTGCACCCCCTCCTCTGTGCCTCACTCCTCTCTGACTCACTCCTGCACCCCCTCCTCTGTGCCTCACTCCTCTCTGACTCACTCCTGCAGGGACAGAGTCTCTGTCTGAGCTGAGAAATCACTGATTTGCCATCAAATCCTCTTCCCTCTCAGTGAGACAGGGCACTGCCTGTGCCAGGGGCACCCCAGCGCCAGTGCAGATCTGGGGTCACCCTGTGTCCAGTACACCCCAGCGCCAGTGTGCAGATCTGGGGTCACCCTGTGTCCAGTACACCCCAGCTCCAGTGTGCAGATCTGGGGTCACCCTGTGTCCAGTACACCCCAGCTCCAGTGTGCAGATCTGGGGTCTCCCTGTGCCCAGTACACCCCAGCGCCAGTGTGCAGATCTGGGGTCACCCTGTGTCCAGTACACCCCA
This sequence comes from Lepisosteus oculatus, assembly GCF_040954835.1. Taxonomy (NCBI): domain Eukaryota; kingdom Metazoa; phylum Chordata; class Actinopteri; order Semionotiformes; family Lepisosteidae; genus Lepisosteus; species Lepisosteus oculatus. The sequence goes on along the minus strand of NC_090722.1, from coordinate 9,789,115 downwards.
GCGCCAGTGTGCAGATCTGGGGTCACCCTGTGTCCAGTACACCCCAGCTCCAGTGTGCAGATCTGGGGTCACCCTGTGTCCCGTACACCCCAGCTCCAGTGTGCAGATCTGGGGTCACCCTGTGTCCAGTACACCCCAGCGCCAGTGTGCAGATCTGGGGTCACCCTGTGTCCAGTACACCCCAGCTCCAGTGTGCAGATCTGGGGTCACCCTGTGTCCAGTACACCCCAGCTCCAGTGTGCAGATCTGGGGTCACCCTGTGCCCAGTACACCCCAGCTCCAGTGTGCAGATCTGGGGTCACCCTGTGTCCAGTACACCCCAGCTCCAGTGTGCAGGACAGGTGCCACTGACACACACAAACACACACAGACTCTCTCTCTCAGACAGGCCCACTGTCTCAGAGGCTCCCCTCCGTTTGCTCTTGAGCATCTGCGCAGCCCAGAGGCCCCGGGCCAGGGTTCGAGAGGCACGGTCCCCCTCTGTCCACAGCTCCCAGCGGCGCGCGGGGATGGAGGCCGAGGCGGGAGAGGGGGAGGGAGAGGGAGGGGGAGGGGGAGAGGGAGGGGGGAGAGGGACCGCTGAGCCAGAGTCGTTCGCGAGCAGCGGGGACAGGGGACGGGGGGTCGGGGGGACGCCCCTGCGCAGGGGACAGGAGAGGGGCAAGGCGCGGCGGCAGGCACCCACGCCACACCCCACACAGGACACGCCACACGCAGCACACGGGACACGCCACACGAGAGCCGCCGGCCGGCCGCAGCCCCGCGCCAGCGGCGGCGGGAACAAAGGCGAGCAGGTGGCGGGGAGAACTCACCCATCCGCAGCAGCGCCGCTCCTTCCTCGGGAGACCGCCGGAGCGCCGCTGCGCCTCCCAGCCAGCTCCTCTCCCTCCCTCTATTGTCCCGGCCCTCTCCTCCGGCCCCTCCGCGGAGGAGCAGTTTGTCCAGAACACGCAGCTGCTCGGCAGCGGACCCTCCCGACGCGCTGCCAGACGCACACGCGCGCGCGCCCCCCTCTGTCGCCGACGCAGGCGAATAAAATCCTCGGGAAGACGGCAGGGCGGCCGAGCGCCGGCCCCTGTGGCTCCGGGTTGCGCTGCCAGGAGAGAGCGACAGGAACGCACAGCCTGAGCCCAGCTGCTCCCGGCAGTGAGACGGGTCTGTGACTCGAGAGCCGCGCGGCGCAGCGCTCGCTACAGCCACACAGCCATCCCTCTGCTCACCTCTCTGCTCACCAATCACACCGCCCCCTCCCCCCGCTCCTCTCAAACACAGAAATCACCCCCACACACACACACACACAGAGAGCTGCTGCGCTCAGACAACCTGCCACTTACCCCTTCACACACACACTTTCACACACACACTAACCCCTTCACACACACACTTTCACACACACACTTTCACACACACACTAACTCTTTCACACTAACCCCTTCACACACACAAACCCCTTCACACACATTTTCACACACACAAACCCTTTCACACACTAACCCCTTCACCCAGAAATCTGCACACACTAACGCCTTCTCACACATTTTCACACACTTTCACACACACAAATCTTCACACTACCTTTTCACACACTCAAACCCCTTCACTCACACATCCTTTCACACACAAACCATTTCACACAAACCCTTTCACACACAAACCCTTCACACACACAGCCCTTTCATACACACACTAACCCTTTCACACACACATAAATACACAAACTAACCCTTTCATGTACTAATCTTTTCACACTCACACTGACAAAATCACTGACACATCCAATGATACACAGATTCATACTGACACACATCACTGACACACAGATTCATACTGATTCACACTCCAACATAAACTGAAAGGCAAAAATAGATGTTTGTTTATGTATCTGGCTGTCTCTCTGTGTCTATCTCACTGTCTGACTCTATGCATGTAGCTATATCTGTCCAGAGCTCTCTGATGTCTCTTTGCACAACTTTGTTCGTCTATCTACCCTGATGTCAGGCTCAGTCCTCAGTCCTCAGCACCGCTCTTGACTAATCTATCTACCCTGATGTCAGGCTCAGTCCTCAGCACCGCTCTTCACTTTATCTACCCTGATATCGGGCTCAGTCCTCAGTCCTCAGCACCGCTCTTGACTCGTCTATCTACCCTGATGTCAGGCTCAGTCCTCAACACCGCTCTTGACTCGTCTATCTACCCTGATGTCAGGCTCAGTGCTCAGCACTGCTCTTGACTCGTCTATCTACCCTGATGTCAGGCTCAGTCCTCAGCACCGCTCTTGACTCGTCTACCTACCCTGATGTCAGGCTCAGTCCTCAGCACCACTCTTGACTCGTCTATCTACCCTGATATCGGGCTCAGTCCTCAGCACCGCTCTTGACTCGTCTATCTACCCTGATATCGGGCTCAGTCCTCAGCACCACTCTTGACTCGTCTATCTACCCTGATGTCAGGCTCAGTCCTCAGCACCGCTCTTGACTCGTCTATCTACCCTGACATCAATCTCAGTCCTCAGCACCGCTCTTGACTTGTCTATCTACCCTGATGTCAGGCTCAGTCCTCAGCACCACTCTTCACTTTATCTACCCTGATATCGGGCTCAGTCCTCAGTCCTCAGCACCGCTCTTGACTCGTCTATCTACCCTGATGTCAGGCTCAGTCCTCAACACCGCTCTTGACTCGTCTATCTAGCCTGATGTCAGGCTCAGTCCTCAGCACCACTCTTCACTTTATCTACCCTGATATCGGGCTCAGTCCTCAGTCCTCAGCACCGCTCTTGACTTGTCTATCTACCCTGATGTCAGGCTCAGTCCTCAGCACCACTCTTCACTTTATCTACCCTGATATCGGGCTCAGTCCTCAGTCCTCAGCACCGCTCTTGACTCGTCTATCTACCCTGATGTCAGGCTCAGTCCTCAGCACTGCTCTTCAGTGTACGCCCTCTGTGAACGGGCTGGGTTCTGTTTCTATGGTGCTGTACTGCCCCCTGACCCCCCTCTCTGGCACACAAGCTGCCTCTCTCGCTCAGTCCTTACGCACTCTGTGAACCGGAGCTCTTCACAACCCCAAAAATAATCTCACTCTCCCTCCATCAGGGAACAACACGCAGAAACATGGAGGACCAGCGACAGGCTTGAAAAGCACACGCACGCACCTGCGCACACACACACACAATCAAACGCGCACGCTCACACACATGCGCGCGTGCACACACACTCACATGCGCACACACACACACACACACACACACACAAACAGAGCATACAGATCTGTCCACGCCAACACACGGACACACACCTCTGGGTCTCACGCGCATCTGTCCTGACAGTTTTAATCAGCGAGGCCGTTATCGATGACCTTCATTAAAAAAAACAGGATTTTGTTGGACCAATTTTATTGATCTTCCCCGCAGTGGACTTACGCCCACCCCCACAGACCCATCCTACTGCCTTTGTCTGGTGCTTGTTCAGCGGCTCCCTGTGTGTGGTCTGTGTTCATGACGGGGAGGGGGGGGAAGGCACTGAGGAAGAGAGAGAATTGACATTCTCCCCCAGTGCTGAGCTCTGCTTGTGGAATAATGATGAGGCACTCAGTATTCCAGTCGCACACACCAGCACTATCAATGAGCGAGAGAGAGAGGGATGGAGAAGAGCAACTACAGGGAGAGAGGAGGAGGGGGCTGGAGAGAGCGCTGGAGAACAAGCAGAGGGGCAGCGGCGCTGAGGGAGGAGGGCACAGCATCAGCTCACAGGAGCAGACCCAAACCCAGCCCCCCGGCCGCCCCCTCCCCCTCTCTGCCCTCCGGCGAGGACAGCGGTGATAAAGGACCGGTCCCTCTCTCCCCTCCCCCGAGCAGTCTCTGCACCCCCCCTCCAGCCTGGCTAACGTGGCACTAAGCCTGCGTGTCAACAGCACTGGCACTCCAGGAGAGCCCCTCGCTCGCTCGCTCGCTCGCTGAACCTGCCGCCCCCCGAGCGTCCCAGGGAGCGGGCCGGACACGCTCCTGCGCCTGAGCGGCTGAGCACGCTCCCTGGGCTCCGCAGGTGGCTCTGTGTCCTCTGCGGTGACTTTGACAGAGTCAGTCAGCTGTCCTCCCCTCCGTTCATCACTACAGAGATTAAGTCCCCCTGCCCTGACTGTGCGACCCCTGGCAGATACAAACATGTTCACCGCTCCAGTCTGCAGACACGTTCACCCTCTCACACACTCACCCTCTCACACGCTGAGCTCCAGTCTGCAGACACGTTCACCCTCTCACACACTCACCCTCTCACACGCTGAGCCCCAGTCTGCAGACACATTCACCCTCTCACATGCTGAACCCCAGTCTGCAGACACACTCACCCTTTCACACACTCACCCTCTCACACGCTGAGCCCCAGTCTGCAGACACATTCACCCTCTCACACACTCACCCTCTCACACGCTGAGCCCCAGTCTGCAGACACACTCACCCTCTCACACACTGAGCCCCAGTCTGCAGACACATTCACCCTCTCACACGCTGAGCCCCAGTCTGCAGACACACTCACCCTCTCACACACTCACCCTCTCACACGCTGAGCCCCAGTCTGCAGACACATTCACCCTCTCACCCGCTGAGCCCCAGTCTGCAGACACATTCACCCTCTCACACGCTGAGCTCCAGTCTGCAGACACGTTCACCCTCTCACACACTCGCCCTCTCACACACTCACCCTCTCACACGCTGAGCCCCAGTCTGCAGACACACTCACCCTCTCACACACTCACCCTCTCACACGCTGAGCCCCAGTCTGCAGACACACTCGCCCTCTCACACACTCACCCTCTCACACACTCACCCTCTCACACACTGAGCCCCAGTCTGCAGACACGTTCACCCTCTCACACGCTGAGCTCCAGTCTGCAGACACGTTCACCCTCTCACACGCTGAGCTCCAGTCTGCAGACACGTTCACCCTCTCACACGCTGAGCCCCAGTCTGCAGACACGTTCACCCTCTCACACGCTGAGCTCCAGTCTGCAGAGACGTTCACCCTCTCACACACTCACCCTCTCACACGCTGAGCCCGTCTGCAGACACACTCACCCTCTCACACGCTGAGCTCCAGTCTGCAGAGACGTTCACCCTCTCACACACTCACCCTCTCACACGCTGAGCTCCAGTCTGCAGACACATTCACCCTCTCACACACTCACCCTCTCACCCGCTGAGCCCCAGTCTGCAGACACATTCACCCTCTCACACGCTGAGCTCCAGTCTGCAGAGACGTTCACCCTCTCACACGCTGAGCCCCAGTCTGCAGACACGTTCACCCCCTCACACACTCACCCTCTAAAACAGGTGGACAGGTGCACTGTGCATGTTTACAGTTTTTTAGTCTCTACTCATAAGCACAGGTGCTCACACCTGAAAACACACACCTGTACATCATCACAATACTCACACACCTGCATCACAAACACCTTTACAGTTTTGGTTTTCATAGAATACTGGAAAAATCAGAGCAGGTTTATTTCGCTCAGTTCATGTTTCCAGGAATGGCAACCGAACACCTGCTCTGGCCAAAACATGGAGCTGTTTATTGGTAGACAAACAATACAATTGGAAATGAATCTGTTGATTATGGTCATGTCCAGTAAACTGAGCCAAGGAATCTTCCACTGGAGCATGAGCTCCTCTCCCTCAACCTGTTTACTCCCATCACCCTCTCTCTCTCTCACACATCACCCCACCCCATCTCCTCTCTCCTCATCACTCTCCCTCCCTGTCTCCTCTCTCTCCATCACCCACTCTCTCCCTGTCTCCTCTCTCTCCATCACCCACTCCCTCCCTGTCTCCTCTCTCTCCATCACCCACTCTCTCCCTGTCTCCTCTCTCTCCATCACCCACTCTCTCCCTGTCTCCTCTCTCTCCATCACCTTACCTCTCCTTGTTTCCTCTCTCTCCATGTGCTTCTCCTGTCTCTCTCCCTGTCTCTCTTCCCTGTGCGTCTCCTCTCACAATCCCCATCTCCTCTTCCTGTGCGTCTCCTCTCGCTATCCCCATCTCCTCTTCCTGTGCGTCTCCTCTCTCTCCCTGTGCGTCTCCTCTCGCTATCCCCATCTCCTCTTCCTGTGCGTCTCCTCTCTCTCCCTGTGCGTCTCCCCTCGCTATCCCCATCTCCTCTTCCTGTGCGTCTCCTCCCGCTATCCCCATCTCCTCTTCCTGTGCATCTCCTCTCTCTCCCTGTGTGTCTCCTCTCACTATCCCCATCTCCTATTCCTGTGCGTCTCCTCTCTCTCCCTGTGCGTCTCCTCTCACTATCCCCATCTCCTCTTCCTGTGCGTCTCCTCTCTCTCCCTGTGTGTCTCCTCTCACTATCCCCATCTCCTATTCCTGTGCGTCTCCTCTCTCTCCCTGTGCGTCTCCTCTCACTATCCCCATCTCCTCTTCCTGTGCGTCTCCTCTCTCTCTGGGTGTCTCCTCCCTCTCCCTCTCGCCGTGTGCGTCTCCTCTCTCTCCCTGTGCGTCTCCTCTCACTATCCCCATCTCCTCTTCCTGTGCGTCTCCTCTCTCTCCCTGGGTGTCTCCTCCCTCTCCCTGTGTGCGTCTCCCTCTCCCTCTCTCTCTCTCTCGCCCTGGGCGTCTCCTCCCTCTACACAGTCTCCTCGATGACGTACTCGATGTTGTGCTGCATGATGGGAAGCAGGCCCGCGCCCTGCCCCTCCGCGGAGGAGCTGTCCGGCAGGGAGGGCTGGAGGAAGACCAGGGGGGCCGGAGCAGGCGGGGCGCAGGGGGCCGCCCCCTCCCCCGCGGGCACGCCGCTGCTCTCCAGGGCGGGGGGGGCGGCCTGGACCAGCAGGATGGTGCGCACGGCGGCCTCTCCCTCCGGGCCGGGAGCGCTCGTGGGCTCCCTGGGCCGGGGCCCGGCGGCTCTCCGGGGGCCGCCCCCCGGCCCCGTGTCCGCGCCGCGGGCGTGCGTCTTGCGGTGCTTGCCCAGGTTGGACAGGGAGCGGAAGGCGCGGGAGCAGACGGGGCAGGAGTAGGGCTTCTCGCCGCTGTGCGTGCGGGCGTGCTCCGCCAGCCGCGCCGCCAGGACGAAGGACTTGCCGCAGAGCGAGCAGGCGAACGGCCGGGTCCCGCTGTGCAGCCGCTCATGGTCTCGAAGGTGAGGGATCTGTCTGAAGCGCTTCCCACACTGAGAGCACTGAGAGAGAGAGAGAGGGGTTAATACAGACACACTGACTGGACACTCCAGTACATTAACACTGCACTGAGAGAGAGAGGGGTTCATACAGACACACTGACTGGACACTCCAGTACATTAACACTGCACTGAGAGAGAGAGGGGTTAATACAGACACACTGACTGGACACTCCAGTACATTAACACTGCACTGAGAGAGAGAGGGGTTAATACAGACACACTGACTGGACACTCCAGTACATTAACACCGCACTGAGAGAGAGAGGGGTTAATACAGACACACTGACTGGACACTCCAGTACATTAACACTGCACTGAGAGAGAGGGGTTAATATAGACACACTGACTGGACACTCCAGTACATTAACACTACACTGAGAGAGAGAGGGGTTAATACAGACACACTGACTGGACACTCCAGTACATGACCACTGCACTGAGAGAGAGGGGTTAATACAGACACACTGACTGGACACTCCAGTACATTAACACTGCACTGAGAGAGAGAGGGGTTAATACAGACACACTGACTGGACACTCCAGTACATTAACACTGCACTGAGAGAGAGAGGGGTTAATACAGACACACTGACTGGACACTCCAGTACATTAACACTGCACTGAGAGAGAGGGGTTAATACAGACACACTGACTGGACACTCCAGCACATGAACACTGCACTGAGAGAGAGAGGGGTTCATACAGACACACTGACTGGACACTCCAGTACATTAACACTGCACTGAGAGAGAGGGGTTCATACAGACACACTGACTGGACACTCCAGTACATTAACACTGCACTGAGAGAGAGGGGTTCATACAGACACACTGACTGGACACTCCAGTACATTAACACTGCACTGAGAGAGAGAGGGGTTAATACAGACACACTGACTGGACACTCCAGTACATTAACACTGCACTGAGAGAGAGGGGTTAATACAGACACACTGACTGGACACTCCAGGACATTAACACTGCACTGAGAAAGAGGGGTTCATACAGACACACTGACTGGACACTCCAGTACATTAACACTGCACTGAGAGAGAGGGGTTCATACAGACACACTGACTGGACACTCCAGTACATTAACACTGCACTGAGAGAGAGGGGTTCATACAGACACACTGACTGGACACTCCAGTACATTAACACTGCACTGAGAGAGAGAGGGGTTAATACAGACACACTGACTGGACACTCCAGGACATTAACACTGCACTGAGAGAGAGAGGGGTTAATACAGACACACTGACTGGACACTCCAGTACATTAACACTGCACTGAGAGAGAGGGGTTAATACAGACACACTGACTGGACACTCCAGGACATTAACACTGCACTGAGAGAGAGGGGTTCATACAGACACACTGACTGGACACTCCAGTACATTAACACTGCACTGAGAGAGAGAGGGGTTAATACAGACACACTGACTGGACACTCCAGTACATTAACACTGCACTGAGAGAGAGAGGGGTTCATACAGACACACTGACTGGACACTCCAGTACATGAACACTGCCCTAAGGGGGGTCACCTGGTAGGGCCTCTCTCCGGTGTGGATGCGCAGGTGCACGCTCAGCGAGGAGGCGGTGGTGAAGTCCTTGCCGCAGTGCTCGCAGTGGAAGGGGCGCTGGGGCGCGGGGCCGTGGGTGTGCAGGTGGTGCTCCAGCGCCCCCTGCGTGGCGAAGCGGCGGCGGCAGGGCGGGCGCGGGCAGCGCAGGGAGGGCAGGCCGGCGTGCGACAGCTGGTGCAGCTCCAGCCGCTCCTGGGAGGCGCAGCGGTGGCTGCAGAACGGGCACTTCAGCGCCGCCGCCGCCCGGCCCTTGACCGCCCCGCTGCCCCCCCGCGCCCGCCGGCAGCGCGCCGTGTGGCCGTCCAGCGACGACTGCGTGACGAACAGGGCGTCGCAGTGCGGGCAGGAGAGGGGCGTCCGGTCTAGGGGCGAGAGAGAGGGTCAATACGGGCCCGGCCCGGCCTGGGCCGCGCGGGCGCCGGGCGCCACCCCTCCCGCTCACCCTGGTGCGCCAGCATGTGCAGCTGCAGGTGCTTCCTCCGCAGGAACGACTGGTCACACAGCTGGCAGGGAAACGGGTACTGGCCGGTGTGCGAGTGCCTGGGACACAGCAAGACACACTCGTCAGCTGGGGCAGGTGTGCGTCTCCCGTGACAGTCCAGGTGTGAGCGTGTCTCCCCTGTGTGTGGACAGGTGCGAGTGTCCCTCCCCTGTGTGTGGACAGGAGCGAGTGTCCCTCCCCTGTCTGTGGACAGGAGCGAGTGTCCCTCCCCTGTGTGTGGCCAGGTGCGAGTGTCCCTCCCCTGTGTGTGGCCAGGTGCGAGTGTCCCTCCCCTGTGTGTGGACAGGTGCGAGTGTCCCTCCCCTGTGTGTGGACAGGAGCGAGTGTCCCTCCCCTGTGTGTGGACAGGAGCGAGTGTCCCTCCCCTGTGTGTGGACAGGTGCGAGTGTCCCTCCCCTGTGTGTGGCCAGGTGCGAGTGTCCCTCCCCTGTGTGTGGCCAGGTGCGAGTGTCCCTCCCCTGTGTGTGGCCAGGTGCGAGTGTCCCTCCCCTGTGTGTGGACAGGAGCGAGTGTCCCTCCCCTGTGTGTGGACAGGTGCGAGTGTCCCTCCCCTGTGTGTGGACAGGTGCGAGTGTCCCTCCCCTGTGTGTGGACAGGAGCGAGTGTCCCTCCCCTGTGTGTGGACAGGTGCGAGTGTCCCTCCCCTGTGTGTGGACAGGTGCGAGTGTCCCTCCCCTGTGTGTGGACAGGTGCGAGTGTCCCTCCCCTGTGTGTGGACAGGAGCGAGTGTCCCTCCCCTGTGTGTGGACAGGTGCGAGTGTCCCTCCCCTGTGTGTGGACAGGTGCGAGTGTCCCTCCCCTGTGTGTGGACAGGTGCGAGTGTCCCTCCCCTGTGTGTGGACAGGAGCGAGTGTCCCTCCCCTGTGTGTGGACAGGTGCGAGTGTCCCTCCCCTGTGTGTGGACAGGAGCGAGTGTCCCTCCCCTGTGTGTGGACAGGAGCGAGTGTCCCTCCCCTGTGTGTGGACAGGTGCGAGTGTCCCTCCCCTGTGTGTGGACAGGTGTGACTGTGTCCCTCCCCTGTGTGTGGACAGGTGCGCCAGTGTCACCTGTGTATCAGCAGGCAGGTCTGGGTCTTGAAGGCGGCCGGGCAGTCGGCGCAGGAGTAGGGCAGCAGGGAGTCCTGCGCCGGCCCCGCGGCCCCGCCCTCGCCGCGCCCCTGCGCCGCCCGCCGCGCGTCGGCGATGGCGTGGGCGATGCGGTGCTGCTTGAGCGTGCCGGACTGCGTGAAGCGCTTGCCGCAGCGCTGGCAGCCGTAGGGCTTGTGGCCGCCGTGCGTCAGGCGGTGGCGCGACAGGTTGCTCTGGCAGGAGAAGGCCTTGCCGCAGGCCTCGCAGGGGAACAGGCGCTCGCCCGTGTGGCTGAAGACGTGCGTGCGCAGGTGGCAGCGCCGCCGGAAGGCCCGGCCGCAGTGCGGGCACACGTGCGCCGGCGCGGGCGCGGGGGCGGGCGGCGGGTCCCCCCGGGGCGAGCCCGGGGGCGCCCGCTTCCTCCTCAGGAGCCGCGGCGGGCGGCGGCGCGCCCCCTTCCTCTCGGCGTCGCCCCCCGCCGGCGCCGCGGCCTCCTCCGGGGCGGGGCCGCTCCCTCCCGCCTCCTCCGCCGGCGCTGGGGAAGAACGAGGGTTTAGGGGCGCTGCCGCCGGCGGCTCTCTCCCGCCACCAGGACGGCCCGAGCGGCCCGCGAGTTACCTCTCTGCGCCGCCTCCGGGGAGCCCGGCTGCTCGCTGGGCACCAGGTACAGAACCCCTCCGGACCCGCCCCGGGCCCGGCCCTCGATCACCAGCAGGGGGCCCTGGTCTTCCTCCTGCGCGGCCCGGCCCGGCGGCTCCTCTCCCCCGCGCTGCCCCTGCCCCGGGCCCCCCGCCCGGTGCTCCCTGCGGTGGTACAGGAACTTCGTGGTGCTCATGAACGCCTTGCCGCAGACGGCGCAGGTGTGCAGCGCCCCCTGCAGGCCGTGCTGGTCTCTGCGGTGGGCGGCCAGCGCCGGCTCGGACCCGAAGCCCGACCCGCAGTCCACGCACAGGAAGCTCTGCCCGGGCCGCCCGCCCCCCGCGCTCCGAGACTCCGGCCGGGCCTCCGGCTCCGCGGGCTCCGGGCTCACGGGGGGCTGCTCGCCGCCCGGGGGGGGGGGGGCCCGGTCCTGCTCCGGGTGGGGCTGGGCCGGGCCGGCGCCGAGCGCTCCCTCCCCCTCCGCCTCCCCGGCGCGAGTCAGGTAGGAGTGGTCTCGGCTCACCAGCGCCACCGTGTGGTCGGCCCTCCCCCCGCCCCCCTCTCCCTCCTGCCCCTGCCCCTGCCCCGGGCCGCAGCCCTGCTTGCGGTGGTGCTGCCACATGCTCAGGGACTCCAGCGGCACCTTGCACTCCCCGCACTGGTACCGGATAAGGGGACCAGAACTGTTCGCGCCGCCGGGCTGGGCCCGGCTCCGGGACGCTGGGGTCTGCCTCTCTGCGTCCCGCCTGGGCTGGGCCTGCAGGCTCGGGTGGACCTGATGATCCGGTGGGGGGGCTTGGGCGGGGCTGGGGGCGGGCGGCTCCGGGTTCTGGCCGGGCTGGCCGCAGGCGCTGTGCTGCTGGTGCCAGAGCAGCTCGTCCAGCGTGGCGGCCAGCAGCCCGCAGGGACACTGGTACAGCTGGGCAGAGAGAGCGGGACAGCAGAGGTCAGAGGTCAGAGGTCAGAGGTCAGAGGTCATAGAGCCGCTTCTCCCGCCTCCTCCCCCTCCCCCACAGCCTGCAATACCTCAGTCACCGTCCCGGGGGGCGCTGCGCCGCTGGCCGCCTCCTCCTCCCCGCTGTCATCAGGATGTGATGTCAGCTGGTGGGACAGCACCTCCTCCAGGGAGGAGTAGAGCTGATAGCAGCGGAAACACATGTAGAGGGAGGAGCCATCACTCTCCACACTGTCCATCCCCACTGAAACAGAGAGAGGGGTTCATACAGACACACTGACTGGACACTCCAGTACATTAACACTGCACTGAGAGAGAGAGGGGTTAATACAGACACACTGACTGGACACTCCAGTACATTAACACTGCACTGAGAGAGAGAGGGGTTAATACAGACACACTGACTGGACACTCCAGTACATTAACACTGCACTGAGAGAGAGGGGTTAATACAGACACACTGACTGGACACTCCAGTACATGAACACTGCACTGAGAGAGAGAGGGGTTAATACAGACACACTGACTGGACACTCCAGTACATTAACACTGCACTGAGAGAGAGAGGGGTTCATACAGACACACTGACTGGACACTCCAGTACATTAACACTGCACTGAGAGAGAGGGGTTAATACAGACACACTGACTGGACACTCCAGTACATTAACACTGCACTGAGAGAGAGAGGGGTTAATACAGACACACTGACTGACTGGACACTCCAGTACATTAACACTGCACTGAGAGAGAGAGGGGTTAATACAGACACACTGACTGGACACTCCAGTACATTAACACTGCACTGAGAGAGAGGGGTTCATACAGACACACTGACTGGACACTCCAGTACATTAACACTGCACTGAGAGAGAGGGGTTCATACAGACACACTGATGGGACACTTCAGTACTTCAAGTTGTGGTGATAGCTCTCTCCTGGCAGACTGGGCCTCGATGACCTGAATCTGACAGTGTGAGGTGAGAAACAGGACAGGTGGAGAGTCCATCAGCTCTGGCTGCAGAGAGACTCTCTCCCTGCTGCTACAGCGCCCCCCCTACTCCACCCCAGCACTCTGGGCTGTAGGACAGAAGCTGCAGCTGAGAGGAGCCAAGTCTTTACCCAAAGAGTGGTAGGTGTCTGGAATAACCTACCCAGCCACAATGTTAAGGTAGATTATAATGCAGCTGGCTTCATAACCATAATAAATCTCACCGTGCACGGTGCGTACTACACTTTCCTGCACTTTTACCACCAGTAATGCAGAAACAGGACAGGTCGGACTGGGGCTCTGAGGGTCTCCCCCGTGATAGAGGCGCCCCCTGCTGGACGGTAGCTCCACAAACACAGACTGACGGCACTGAACAACAGGACTCCTGGAACTAATCTTATTGCGAGGTATGGGCGTTGTACTGGTATGTGCGAATGTTACTTAGACTGTTACCAATCTAAGAATACTTCATAAAAACTGTAATTAAATAATGACCAGAACTGTGTGCTGAAGACGGTTCGGGCGGTAGGCGATATCCCAGCAGGCGAGGCGGAACCAGTCTATCTCGGCCGCAAGGAGCTCGATGGTGTATCAGGGCCTCCGGTACCCCGCCCGGGACTACGGCTTCAGACATCCGCCACCCCGGCGACGCTGAAAATCCGACCCCGCTTGATGGAGGAAACAGACCCCCTCTTCCCGCGCGTTGTTTTAATGTAAAACCAAAAAAAAACACCCCAAAACACGCTCAACTTACCTCCTCAGAATCGCTCTCCTTTCGAGGTATTCAGGCACGTCTCAGTGACGCCTTCGCTCATTGGCTGCCTGTTCCTGGCAGAAGGGACCAATAGGGACATCGCTCTAGCAGGAGCATAGGGGCTTTGCAGACGACGTCACCCACAGCCGTTGGCACACTGGTTTCCGCCATTAAGAAGCTGAACGGAAAGTCTGCCACGGCGCAGGCGCAGGACTTCCATAGACGCTGCGCACATTACCCAAACGACAGACCCGCACTGCACCATAGAGAGCTGACGGTCTCGAGTCATCTCGTGTGTTTGGAGCGCCCCAGATCAGCGTCTAGCAAACTGATGTTTTCCCATGATATTCATATCTCCATATCCACTGTATAACTCCTACACAACTGCCCGGGCACAACAGACTGTTCAGGCACTGTAGGCTCAGAATGGCCCTCTGCAGTAGTATTTCTGTGTCAGTCTGACAGACACTCATTCGCAATGAATATCTTGTAGAAATATCTACAATTAGTCACAATGAAAGCCTACAACCATCCAGAAATTGGTGATACAATGGTGATTTGTGAACCTGCTGAATTGTACTCCTCATTTGATAGCAATTGTAAAGTCACTGCTCCCACCTGGACAGGCCTGGTGTCAAACACTCAAGTAATTTATAGTCCAGGGCTGTGATCCTCTCGATGGAAACAGTGCTGTGGTCACCACAGTCATCACACAGCTTGGGGGTAACAGCAACACAGTGACCTGGTGCACCAGCATTAACGCGCAGAGCTAAGAACAGCAGGCACGGTTCAGGACAACAGACACAGCACTGGACTGGAAGGAGCCGAGACAGTTTCATGACTTTATTAACGAGAGTTTAATTATTTTAGACCAACAGATTGAACAGAACTCTCCCTCCCTCGCTCGCTCTCCATCTCTGCCCCCCCCGGCACAGCTCCACTACCAGAAGTGACCACAGGAAATTAAAAACCACAGTACAGACACGCGGACAAACAAAAGCACATTTCAAATTCCGGCTTCATTTTGACCAGGAACCCGGAGTTAAAGAGTTATTGTCCCCTGTGAGGAACATACTGCCACACTAACACTGATTAAGACTCCCTGCGCACAGCAGTCTGATCCGCTCCAGGTGTGACAGTGCTGTCAGTCAGACTCCCTGCGCACAGCAGTCTGATCCGCTCCAGGTGAGACAGGGCTGTCAGTCAGACTCCCAGTGCACAGCAGTCTGATCCGCTCCAGGTGTGACAGTGTGTCAGTCAGACTCCCAGTGCACAGCAGTCTGATCCGCTCCAGGTGTGACAGTGTGTCAGTCAGACTCCCAGTGCACAGCAGTCTGATCCGCTCCAGGTGTGACAGTGTGTCAGTCAGACTCCCAGTGACAGCAGTCTGATCCGCTCCAGGTGTGACAGGATACAGGGCTCTTGTATCAGAATCTCAACCAAGGGCTGCATATTTCAAGCTGTTTGCTTATTGGGAGTCAGTCTACGTGACGTGGGGGTCTGAAGAATATCGACCGCAGCCGTGTTTCTGTCAGCACAGCGGGGGTGGGAGTCTTTAAAATAAAGCCACGTGACTGCGGGACACTGCCCTCCTCGAACCAGGGTTGTCCAACAGAGTCCGGTGGGGCCCGCAGCACAGAGGACTGTCCCTTCCGGAGTCGGGATGCCACAGGTCTCCCGATTGAAACGCACCTCTCGGCGAGAATCCCCCTGGAGCTGTCCGGTGGGGGAAGGAGGGAGAGAGAAAGAGAGAGAGAGAGAGAGAGAGCCGCAACCTCACAGTCTGTACAGGGAGCCGCAGGAAGAAACATCGCAACAACAACGACAACCGAAGTATTTCTAACCACAACAAAAACGAGGAAGGCGAAGTGGGTATTTACAGAGCTCGCCGGGAGGAGGGGGCAGAGAGGCTGTGCTGCGCAGGCCAGGGGGTCTCAGCATCACGGCCTCTTCCTGCCCACAGGAAGCGAGCAGCACAGCTGGGAGACGAGATCCGTCCGCCTCCGGGCGGGAGCAGGGCCCCACGAGGGGGCCGCGGGCCAGGGGCCAGGGGCCACACTCCCGCCCGGGCCTCTCTCTCCCCGACAGCAGGACCTCGCTCCGCGCGCGCACGCAGGAGGCGACGGGCTCCAGACGGAGCGTGGAGGGGTGGGGGGGGCGCCCGAAGACGGGAGGAAGTCAATCCCCTGGAATCGACCAGCCTGTTCTCAACCCCGGGACATTCACGGAGGAAAGGGGGCCCCCCGTCCCCAGGCGGCCTACAGTCACGACTCGGGTTGCCCCTGATTGAAACCAAGCTCCCCTGCCCCTTGTCCCTTCCACACCACACCAGGAGCAAGGGAACTGGGGGGGGAGGGGAGGGGGGTGACCTGACCCAGGCTCCCACTCCAGAGCTGTCTGATCCACTCACGGCACCAGCTGCTAGGCTCCGGCAGACTGCACCCTTACGGAGACGGAAAAGGAAAACTTGGCCCCTGTTTCGTACTCGCACAGAGCGATTCCTGCTCATCTAGCGATCTTGAAATACCCAGCCTTTCCAGTGAGGCCCCTAGCAGCTGGCGAGACACGGATCAGCTGGCGTGCATGCGCAGGGTGACCAGGCGACACCCAGCGGATCAGACTGCTGTGCCCTGGGAGTGCGAATGGCAGCACTGCAAAACCTGGAGCGGATCAGACTGCTGTGCAAAGGGAGTGTGTTCTGTACCTCTGACATCCCAAACATTTCTTTCATCTGCTCCACTCTTGCTACATGTGAAGACGCCCATCTACTGTTAAAAAGCTGCTTCTTTTAAATAATATTTTAGCCTTGGCCCACTGTCTGAGACGGGGCTCACTCCACTCCCAGGTTCTGGAGCTGACGCAGCAGAATCTGGAACGTATCTCAGATTTAAAAGGTCCCTCCTGAAATATTAAGACTTTGTCTCAAGACGAGAGCGCGCTTGAGGAAATTTAGCAGCAGGCTGCTCTTCCACCAAACAGCCACAAGAGGCCACTCAAGCTACAGAACGCAGGCAGAGAGGAATCGGAAAATAAAAATTTCAATGCAACAGAATTTAGAGAAATGCAGAAATTCTTCCCTGTTAAAATGTGAAGAATTAAAAACAAGCAAAAAAAGAAAAACTCCGATATTTAGATGAACTTTTTAATTTAATAAAAATATAAAACCACAGCCCTTCGTAGTTTACAACCAGATTAAATTCACTTGTTCAGCCTCGACTTGAAAGGTTCATTTTTAAAAGGACGATGGAAATAAGAGAGCTAAAAAGGAACCGAACAGAAAAAATCTGAAATGCGTTTGAACTGT